>NW_024739403.1:8087585-8110085 GCF_018991925.1 Homarus americanus
CCATTCCCCATCCACCCCCATCCCCACCCATTCCCCATCTCCCCCCATTTGGTTCAAGTCATTTTTCAAACTGTCAGCCAGAACATAAATATTGATTTGTGGCAAAGTGGTTATCATAATGGACTGGTGATTCTGGGGTTGTTGGTTCGAAGAAGAGCAAGAACAACGACAACAAAAACAAGAAAACAAGAAAAAGAAAAAGAACGAGAAGAACAAAAACAAGAAGAAGAACGAGAACAAGAAGAACAAGAAAACAGATTAACAAGAAAAAAATCATCAAAAATAACAACAAAAACACCAGCAATAACAGTAAGCAAGTAAGCAAAGATGAGGAAGAAAAAGAAAGTAAGAAAGAAAGAAAGAAAATAAATAAATAAATAAACAAAGAAATTAAATAAAAGAAAAAAAAAAGAAAGACGGTGGTGTGTGTAGGCGTAGCTGGGTCAGGTCAGGTCAGCTCAGGTTATTCACAAGGGAGCCAGCCTATAGGAGCGGTACAATAGCATCCCAAATGGTGACCGCCCAAGATGATGGTGGGGGTGGGGTGGTGGGTGGAGTGGTGATGAGGGACCAGAGGTGGGAGGGGTGGATGGGTGGGTGTGGGTGGGAATGGGTGGTTTAGGAGGACAAGGGATGTAGTGGGGTGGGAGGTGGGTGGGGATGGGTGGTTTAGAGGGACAAGGGATGCAGGTGGGTGGGAATGGGTGGTGGGAATGGGTGGGTGTATAGAGGAACTAGGAGAGTTAGTTGATGGGTGGGTTAAAGATGGAACAGGGGTGTGGGTAGGAGGGTGGGTTTTAGTGACCTGGAAAGTGGGTGGGTTTAGGTAACTGGGTAGGTAGTTTAAAGGGAAGGGGCAAGTGGGTGGGTACTGGTGGTTTTGGGTGGTGAGGTGTGGATGGGGGAGTAGGTAGGTGAATGGGTGGATTTGAGTGGGTGGGTGTGGGTGGGTTATAAAGTTGGTCCCTTCCCTTCCACTTTACCATCTCACGCCAAGGGGAGGGGAAAGGAAGGAGGGGTGGAGGGGAAAGAAGGAAGGGGAAGGGGAGGGGCGGTACAGAAAGGACCACAACTGGCCAGCCACCCTCCTCTCCCACCCCTCCCCACCCTCTCCCACCCCCACCCTCTCCCACACATCACCAAGTTTAAGAAAAGGGAAATCCAAGAGGTTGCCCACTCGGAAACACGAAGGCGTCGAAAAGTGAATTTGAGCAGCGCGTCTTAAAAGGACCCTTTAGCCTACCTCCCCCCTCGTCCCCCTTCCTCTCACCTCCCTCCCTCTCCCCAGATCCGGTCCACCCCCTTCCCTCCTTCCCACACCTTCCCCGATTCCTTCCCTCCCTCTCTCCGTCAGCGCCCTTCCCCTAATGGTTAATGCTCCTCCCCTCCATCCTACCCTTCCTCCCTTCCCTCCCTACCAAAGTGAAGGATTTTCTCCATTGAAAATCGATGTAAAAAAAAAGTTCTCGTCGTTGTTGTTCCCCTGTATGTTGAGGGGAAGAGGAAGGGGAAGAAGGAGAGGAAGACGGGAAGGAGAAGGAGAGAGAGAGAGAGAAGAAGAAGACGAGGAAGGAAGGGGTAAGGAAAAGGAGAACAGAAGGAGGAAGTGGGGTTGAGGGAGAGGGTAAGGGAGAGAAGGGAAAGGTAGGGGAGGCACAAGGGAAAAATGAAAGGGAAAGATGGGTGGTGAGGAAGGTGGGAAGGAAGGAGAAAGGGAGGAAATGAGAAGGGAAACGTGTGTGTGTGTGTGTGTGTGTGTGTGTGTGTGTGTGTGTGTGTGTTCTGCAAAATATTACATTCAGGTGCACATGTATGTATGCTAAATGAATGCATGTACAGTTGTTAGCAAAAGTCCTCCAACAAACTTGCTACACAGGGCTGTGGGAGAACCTTTGGTCAACTGCACATATTGTATATTTACAGGAATGATACACAAACTTGCATGAATAATTGTGTACATATGTGCACTTGCATCATAATAATAATAATAATAATAATAATAATAATAAATAAATAATAATAATAATAATAATATAATAATAATATAATAATAATAATAATAATAATAAAAAATAATAATAATAATAATAATAATAATAATAATAATAATAATAATAAATAAATAAATAATAATAATAATAATAATAATAAATAATAATAATAATAATAATAATAATAGTAATAATAATATAATAATAATATCAACAAAACAGACAAGCAGAAGACGTTACCCTCCCCCCTGATGACGTCACAGGATACCACAATAACAAACAGAAGAATAACGGACAAGGTAAACATGATACATGATAAAAAATACAGACAGACAGACACAAAGAAGTGGAAGAATGTGTGTTGCTGGGGATAATAACCAGGGTGTCGCTTCAGAGGCCCGCCAGTTAAGCTTCTTAACGCGTCCGTCCCACACAAAGAACATCCCAGAATTGGCGGGAAAACGCTGACCTGGCGCTAAACCTTTCTCTTTCATATATATTTTTATGTTTTTATTTCATATGTTTCTGTTATCTCTCTCCTATCTCTGTCTCTTTCTTTACCTTTTCTCTTAGCTTGACCTGACTCACCCTAACCCAACCTAGCCTTGACCTGACGTAACCCAACCTCTAGCTTGACCTGACTAACCTAACCTAACTCACCTTACCTGACTTAACCCAACCCAACCTAGCTTGACCTGATTCTAACCTAACCCAACCCTCAATTTGGTAAGGTAGGAAGGAGGAGGTTAGGGGTTTTAGGGGAGAAGAGGAAGGAGAGGGGAAGGGGAGGGGAGGGGAGGAAGGGAGGAAGGAGGGAGGAGGAAGGAGGGGGGAGGGAAAGGAAGGAGGGATGGGAAGGAGGGGAGGGAGGGAGGAAGGGAAAGGGTTTAGGGAGGAAGAATAGAGGGAGGGAGGGAAAGGAAGGTTAAGGGTTTCCAGAGGAGGAAGGGGAGAGGGAGAGGGGTTAGAGAAAGGGGAGGGGAAGAGAGATAAGGGAGGGGAGTTTAAGGATTTAGGGAGAAAGAGGAGGGGAGTTTAGGGGATTTTAGAGAGGAAAGAGAAAGGGGAAGAGGGAAAGGGGAAGGTTAAGATCAATAGTTAGGTCACCAGGGACATGGAAGGGACAACAGAGAGTGACATGGTAACTCAATCATGGCAGATTTGGCGCTAGTTCAGGATGAGGACTAATTTGATCACGTGTCCTAGGCTATTAACCCTGGGTGGATGTGAAGGAACTAGATGCCACTGAAAGCTATCGTCAAAACACTCAATATCTTGTTATTTTACGCCTTTTAACTTAATGTCTACTTGGATGTCTTATCTATAAACGTTGTGGTGAAGGAAAAAAACGATATTTACAACGTTGGAACGATTTGAGAGGAGCTGCAAGCCTTTGTCGCCAGCGAAAGATGGGATTTAATGGTCATAAAACACGGGAGTTTATGTGGCGGGCGACTCATGGCATCTTCACTAGAGCTTCCCTGATTGGTTCTGGAGTTTTCATCGGGCGGCGCTTATTGGTTAAGACGGATCGAGATAATGTAAGGATTGTTAGGGTGAAATTACTTGTTTTCTTTGGACGACAAGACGAGGGGGAAAGAAGACGAATCAAGACCCAGTTTTATCAAATATCATTAGGCTGGTTCTCTATCTCTTTCTCTCGCTCTTTTTCTCTTTTTCTCTCTCTTTTCTCTCTCTCTCGCGCGACAAAAGAACATGTCATCTGAGAAAACATTTTGAAGCCGCGACGCCGACATCTTTGTTGATGGTTATGGAACTGGAGTTGAAAAAAAAAACTTATCAAAACCGTCTATATCCTTCTTCTTCTTCTTCTATAGTCACCCACTTCGTTATCTTATTTTCTTCTTCTCTTATCACCCGTTGTATTATCGCATTTCTTGTTCTTATCACCAGTTTCGTTATCTTCTTGTTCGTTCTTCCCGAGGCAGTGTGAGGTCTCCAGTTATCGATCAGAGGAACCAGCGGTCAGATCCAGGCGATTAGTTGGAGTTTAGCTTATGTTAATGTATTGATTCTTCTGCTAGCGTGTCTGTCTGTCTGTCTGTCTGTCTGTCTGTCTGTTTGTGCCTGTCTGTCTGTTGTGTTTGTCTGTTGTGCCTGTCTGTCTGCTGTGTTTGTCTGTATCTGTCTGTCTGTTTGTTGTGTCTATGTGTCTGTCTACCTGTCTGTTAGTCTGTCCTTCGTTTGTCTCTGTCTTTATACCATTGTGTTTTTGTCTGTCAACCCCACTAGCTGTAACTATCACGAGCTGTCATCTCCATTAGCTGTAACTATCACGAGCTGTCAGCTCCATTAGCTGTAACTATCACGAGCTGTCAGCTCCACTAGCTGTAACTATCACGAGCTCTCAGCTCCACTAGCTGTCAACACCACTAGCTGTCACTACCACTAGCTGTCACCACCACTAGATGTCGCTACCACGAGCTGTCAACACTACTAGCAGTCAGCACCACTGTTAGTTACCACGAGTTGTCATCACCACTAACTGTCAGCACTACTAACTGTCAACACCACGAACTGTCACTACCACGAACTGTCAGCCCCACTAGCTGTCAACACCACCAACTGTCAGCATCACTGTCATCTCAACTAAATGTCAACACCACTAACTCTCAGCACCACTAAATGTCATCCCCACTAACTGTCAGCACTGCTGGTAGTACCACGAGCTGTCATCACCACTAACTGCCATCTCAACTAACTTTCAACACCACTAACTGTCAGCACCACTAACTGTCATCCACTAACTGTCAGCATTACCAACTGTCAGCCCACTGTCAATACTATTAATTGTCAGCACAACTAACTGTCAGTACCATTATCTATCAGCACCACTAACTATCAACACTATTAAATGTCAGCACCACTACATGTCAGACCCACTGTCAACACTATTAACTGTCAGCACAACTAACTGTCAGCACCACTATCTGTCAGACCCACATTCAACACTATTAATTGTCAGCACAACTAACTGTCAGTACCACTGTCAGCACCACTAATTGTCAGTCTCTAACAGTCAGCACAACTAAATGTCAGCCCCACTAACTGTCAGCAATATTAACTGATAACTCACTCCCTTGGGTAGAGTTTCTTAACCCCTTAGTACGATAACTTAACCCCTTTAGTATGATGACTTAGATAGATAGATAGATAGATAGATAGATAGATAGATAGATAGATAGATAGATAGATAGACAGATAGATATATATAGTCTTAATAAATTTAGGGAATAAAAGATATTTCCATGTTAAAAATTAAATAAGTATAAGTCGGAGTATAAGTAAAAGTAAAAGTAAGAGTATAAGTATAAGTAAGAGTATAAGTAAAGTAAAAGTAAGAGTATAAGTATAAGTATAAGTAAGAGTATAAGAAGTAAGAGTATAAGTATACAAAAGTAAAAGTAAGAGTATAAGTATAAGTGTAAGTAAAAGTAAAAGTAATAGTATAAGTATAAGTAAGAGTATAAGTAAAGTAAAAGTAAGAGTATACAAGAGTATAAGTAAGAGCATAATAAAGTAAAAGTAAAGTAAGAGATAAGTAAAAGTAAAAGTAAGAGTATGTAAGTAAAAGTAAGAAATATAAGTATAAGTAAGAGTAAAAGTAAAAGTAAGAGTATAAGTAAAAGCAAGAGTAAAAGTAAGAGTATAAGTAAGAGAGCAAGATAAAGTAAGATATAAGGTCAAGAGTAAAGTAAGATATATATAAGTAAGAGTATAAGAAGTAAAAGAAGAGACAAGACAAGTAAAAGTAAGAGTATACAACAAGAGAAAGTAAGATATAAGTAAGAGATAAGAAGAAAAAGTAAGAGTATACATAAAAAAGTAAGAGTATAAGGAAGGCAAGATAAAAGTAAGTATAAGTAAGAGAATAAGAAAAAAAAGAGTAAGAGAAGTATAAGGAGTATACATGTAAAAGTAAGAGTATAATAAGATAAAAGTAAGAGTATAAGTAAGAGCATAAGAAAGAAAAGAAGAGATATAAAGTAAGAGTATAAAAGAAAAGTAAGAGTATAATATAAAAGTAAGAGACAAGTAAGAGCATAAGAAAGCAAAGTATAATAAGATAAGAAGTAAGATATACAAGAAGCAAAAAGTAAGAAAGACATATAAAAAGTAAGAGTATAAGTAAGAGATAAGAAAGCAAAAGTATAAGAAGATATACATAAGAAGAGTATAAGTAAAGTAAAAGTAAGAGCATAAGTGTTAAAAGTAAGAGTATATAAAGGCAAGAGTATAAGTAAAGGCAAGAGTAAAAAGAAAGATAAGTAAGAGTATAAGAAGAGATAAGAAAGCAAAAGTAAAGTAAGAGCATAAGTATAAGAGGGTATAAGTAAAGAAAAAGAAGAGAAAGAAAGAAAATACAAGAGTATAATAAAGGTATAAAGCAAGTAAGAGTATAATAAGAAAAGTAAGAGATAAGTAAAAGCAAGAGTAAATAAGAGCATAAGATAAGGCATAAGAAGCAAAAGTAAGAGATAAGAAGAGCATAAGAAAGCTAAAGTATAAGAAGATATAAGATATAAAAGAAGAGCATAAGATATAAGAGCATAAGAAAGAAAATAAGAGTAAAAGTAAGAGCATAAGATAAAAGCATAATAAGAGTATAAGATACAAAGTAAGAGTATAAGAAATAAGAGTATAAGTATAAGTAAAAGTAAGATATATAAAAGCAAGAGTAAAGAAGCGTATACAATAAGAGTATAAGGAAGTAAAAGTAAGAGAGCAATATAAGTAAGAGCATAAGCAAGAAAAGTAAGAGATAAGCAAAAGCAAGATAAAAAGAAGAGTATATATAAGAAGAGTATAAGCAAAAGAAGAGTATACAAATAAGAGATAAGACATAAAAGTAAGAGTATACAAACAAGAGTAAAGTAAGAGCATAAGCATAAGTAAGATATAATAAAGAAAAGTAAGAGTATAAGAATGTAAAAGTAAGAGTATATGTAAGACAATAAAACAAAGTAAGAGTATTATAAAGTAAGAGTATAAGTAAAGTAAAAGTAAGATATAATTATAAGTATAAGTAAGATATAAAAAGTAAAAGTTAAGATAAGTTTATAAAAGTAAAAGTAAAATATAAGATACATAAGTAAGAGTATAAGTAAAGTAAAAGTAAGAGTAAAAGTAAAGTAAAAGTAAGAGTATAAGTATAAGTAAAAGTAAATGGCAATCATTACTACACATGTAAGTACAGTGGCGTGTATATAATGACAAGGTGATGTATGTCTCTCATCAAAATATCTCTTAGGAACCGCCTGAGACATCCCATCTCCACACTTATGTTTTGAGACTTTTAATTACCCCAAGGAGATATCTCTTTGTCTCTCTACATCTATGGTTGGAGACACTAATATTCCTCGTGGAGATATCTCCTTTTTTTTTTCCATTTTCAGGATTTGAGAAATACATTTACTCCTAGGAGACATAAAATCACTACAAATTGGCAGAAAAGACCTCAAATAAGGTATAAAATCCCCTAGGAGACATAAAATCCCTCAAGGAGACAAATCCTCAAGGAAACATAAAACCCCCCTAGAAGACTTAAAATTCCCTAGAAGGCATAAAATCCTAGAAACATAAAACCACCCTAGAAGGCATAAACTCTCAGAAGGCATAAAATCGCCAGAAACATGAAATCCTCTAGGGACATAAAATCCCTTGAGCATATAAAACCCCAAGGAGACATCTCGCGGCCTCCACACTCACGTTTTACGACAATAAAATCTCTAAGGCCACAATGATCATAATTGGCTTTGTCACCCTGGGAGGCTATGAGGGGAGGGAAGGAGGGAAGGAGGGAAGGGGAGGAGGGAGAGAGGGAGGAGGAAGGAAGGAAGGAAGGAGGAGGGAGGGAGGGAGGGGAGAGAGGGAGGGAGAGAGGGAGGGAGGAAGGAGGAAGGGAGGAGGGAGGGAGGGAGGAGGGAGGGAGGGAGGGAGGGAGGGAGGGAGGGGAGGAGGGAGGAGGGAGGGAGAGGAGGGGGAGGGAGGAAGGAGGAGGGAGGAGAAAGGGAGGAGGGAGGAGAGGAGGAGGGAAGGAGGAAGGGGGAGAGAGGGGAGGGAGGGAGAGGGAGGAGGAGGGAGGAGGAGGGGAGGGAGGGAGGAGGGAGGATGGAGGGAGGAAGGAGGGAGGGGGAGGGAGGAGGGGAAGGAGGGAATGTCTGGAGGGAGGGAGGGGGAGGAGGAGAATGGCTTGGTTGATGGAAACAAGGAGATACAGTAGGAAAGGAGTGAAGGAGGAATAGAGGGGAGGAAGGAAGAATAGGAGGGAAAGAGGGAATAAAGCAGAGGATTGTTCTACTCATTCTACAACTATCTACTTCATCTACCTATTACTATGATCAACTAACTACCACTATCATCATCACTAGCACCACTACCACCACCATCACTAGCACCACTACCACCACCATCACTAGCACCACTACCACCACCATCACTAGCACCACTACCACCACCATCACTAGCACCACTACCACCACCATCACTAAGCACCACTACCACCACCATCACTAGCACCACTACCACCACCATCACTAGCACCACTACCACCACCACCACTACCACCACCATCACTAGCACCACTACCACCACCATCACTAGCACCACTACCACCACCACCACTCACCACCACCACTCACCAGCACCACCTCACCACCACCCACCACAGCAACTACCACCTCACCACCACTAGCACCACCATCACTCAGCACCACTACCACCACCACATCACTCAGCAGCACCACCACCACCACCATCACTAGCACCACCACTCACCACCATCACTAGCACCACTACCACCACCATCACTCAGCACCACTACCACCACCATCACCAGCACCACTACCACCACCACCAATTAGCTAACCACTACCACCACCATCACTAGCACCACCACCACCACCATCACTAGCACCACTACCACCACCATCACTAGCACCACACTACCACCACCATCACCATAGCACCAATTACCACCACCATCACTAGCACCACTACCACCACTATCACCAGCACCACTCACCACCACCATCATCAGCACCACCACCACCACCATCACCAGCACCACTACCACCACCATCACTAGCACCACTACCACCACCACATCACCAGCACCACTACCACCACCATCACTAGCACCACCACCACCACCATCACCAGCAACCACCACCACCACCATCACCTAGCAACCACTACCACCACCACATCACTAGCACCACTACCACCACCACATCACTAGCACCACTACCAATCACCATCACTAGCACCACTACCACCACTATCACCAGCAACTCACCACTCACAACCATCACCAGCACCACCACCACCACCACCATCACTAGCACCACTACCACCACCATCACTAGCACCACTACCACCACATCACTAGCACCACCACCACCACCATCACTAGCAACCAACTACCACCACCATCACTAACCACTCACCCACCAACCACCACCACCATCACCACCACCACCACCACCACCACTCAGCACCACCACCACCATCACTAGCACCACTACCACCACCATCACCACCAGCACCACTACCACCACCATCACTAGCACCACTACCACCACCATCACCAGCAACCACTACCACCATCATCACTAGCACCACTCACCACCACCATCACTAGCAACCACCACATCACCACCACCAGCACCACTACCACCACCATCACCAGCACCACCACCACCACCATCACTAGCACCACCACCACCACCATCACTCAGCAGCACCACTCACCACACTATCATCATCACTCAGCACCACTACCACCAACATCACAGCCTAACTAACTACCACCACCACCAGCACCACCACCACCAATCACCAGCACCACTACCACCACCATCACCATTACCACCATCACCAGCACCACTACCACCACCATCACTACCACCACTACCACCACCATCACCAGCACCACTACCACCACCACCAGCACCACCATCACTAGCACCACTACCACTCATCACCATCACCAGCACCACTACCACCACCATCACTAGCACCACTACCACCACCATCACTAGCACCACCACCACCACATCACTAGCACCACTACCACCACCATCACCAGCACCACCATCACTAGCACACTCACCACCATCATCACCACCACTAACTACCACCACCACCACTAGCACCATTCACCACCACCACTACCACCACCATCACTAGCACACACCACCACCATCACTAGCTACCACTACCACCACCATCACTAGCACCACACACCACTCATCACTACCATCACTACACAACCTACTGGTGATGGGTGGTGATGGTGATGGTGATGGTAGGTGGTGATGGTGATGGTGGTGACAGATGGGTGGTGATGGGTGATGGTGGTGGTGGTGATGGCGGTGATGGTGGGGTGTGGTGGTGATGGGTGGTGATGGTGGTGGGCGGTGATGGTGGTGGGTGGTGATGGTGATGGTGGTGATGGTAGGCGGTGATGGTGGTGGGTGGTGAGGTGATGGTGGTGTGGGTGATGGGTGGTGATGGGTGATGGTGGGATGATGGGTGGGTGATGATATGTGATGTGGTGACGGGTGATGACGGTGATGACGGGTGATGATGGGTGATGATGGGTGGTACGGTGATGACGGGTGATGATGAGTGGTGACGTGATGACGGGTGATGATGGGTGATGATGGGTGATGACGGGTGATGATGGGTGATGATGGGTGATTATGGGTGGTGACGGTGATGACGGGTGATGACGGGTGATGGGTGATGATGGGTGGTGAGTGGTGATGACGGGTGATGATGGGTGATGACGGGTGATGATGGGTAGTGACGGGTGATGATGGGCGGGTAGTGGTGGTGGCAGGTCATCACACCACCGCCTTAATTCTCATCATTAACACCACCATTTTGTGTTTCCCCTCAGCCATTTTCTGCAATTTAGCTGGACGAGGAAGCTAAGTGGATTACCCGCACTGTTGCTCAGAGCTGGGTGTAGATGTCGCCTCAGCAGGGCTCCTGAACCACCTCCACCTCACCTCCCTCACACCCTTCTCTCCTCACCCCCCTATCCTTCCATCTCATCACCTCCCTTTACCTCCTTTCCATCTCCTCTCCTCCACCCTTCACCTCCACCCAATCGCCTCCCCTCCACCTCTTCCATCTCCTCCTTCCATCTCTTTCTTCCTCTCCTTCCTCCTCCTCTCTCTTCCTTCATGCTAGTTAACAGATGATCTCTCTCTCTCTCTCTTCTTCTTTCCTTCCCTCAAGCTCTTTAACAGATGGAGCCTTCCCTTCCTTCTCTTCTTTCCTTCTTCTTTCTTTCTCTTCCTCTCTTCCTTTTCCCGAACGCTTGTTAATACACTTTCTTTCCTGTCTCCTCTTTTAATTTCCTCTTCCTTCTCGTCTCTTCTCCTCCTTCCCTCCTTCATCTACATCTTTTTTCCCTCTGTATCTCCTCCTCCCCCATCCCTACCCTCCTTCTTTCTCCCTCCCTCCCCTCCCTCTCCTCTCTCCTCTGCAGTTCTCTTCCTTCCTTATCTCAACCAAGAGGGAAAAATTATCACTTACACACCCACACACACACACACACACGCACACACACACACACACACACACACACACACACACACACACACACACATACACACACACACACACACACACACACACACACACACACACACACACACACACACACACACACACAGCAAGATTCACTCTACCTTCGTGTGGTAGGTAGAGACAAACATACAGACAGACATGAGGAAGAAGGGAGAGGGAAGAAGGAAGAGATATAAGGCAGAAGGAAGGGAGATAAATGAGTGAAGGATGGAAGACATGTTGGAAAAAAGAAAGAAAAGGTTGAAGGAAGGGAAACACAATAGGGATGGAAGGAGAGAGGAGAGGGAATGAAAGAGTTGGGGGAATGTAGGAGGGAGGGAGGGAGGGAGGGCAGAGTGGGAAGGAAGGCATGAAGGAGTAAAGGCAGGAAGGAGGATGGGAAGGATGTAGTAAGGGTAAGAGGTCGGCAGCAAGAAGGAGGAGGAGAGATCCTGGCAGTAGGGTAGGAAGGGAAAGGAGGGGAAGGATATGAAGGACCACGAGATAAGGGAGTGGGATGGGGGAGGAGGAGGAGGAGGGGGTGGCACAGGAAGGAGGAGCAGGAGGCAGGAGAGAGAGAGAGAGAGAGACACAGAAGGATATGATAATGCTATAACTAAACCAATCACCGCGGCGTTGTTCGGGGCAGATCGTGACCTGCTAGCTGCCACGCCACCTCCCTCCCTCACTCATTGTCCTCATTCCCGACCTTATACCGTGAGTGAGCCAAGTAACTCAGACGCGCATGATTAAGTTGGGAACTGACATTGTTTTCACTCTCCCAGGAACGACGCCAACCAGAGGAGGAGGAGGAAGAGGAGGAGGAGGAAGAGGAAGAGGAAGAGACATCAGCCCAACCTATCACCGTGGCACTAAGGAGAAGTCACGAAGCGAGGCTATTGTCATCATCGTCATCATCATTATCATCAGTTGAATTAAAGAATGAGGGGGGTGAGGGGGTAGGTGGTGGAGTGGGGGGTAGGGGGGTGGTGGAGAGGGTAGGAGAGGGAGGGGGAGGAGTAGGAGATGAAGGAGGAAGAGGAGGAGTAAGAGGAGGAAGAGGAGGGAAGTTTAACTGATGCATCTTTGTTAATATAACTGTGAACTGTTAACTGTCTTCTTAATGTATTCATATAACTGTTTATAGTCAACTGTATCTCTTTAACTGTTAACTGTAGACTGTTTCTTTTATAAGGAGAGATAAAGAGGGTGAGAGATAAGGGAGATAGAAGGAGATAAGGAGAGATAAGGAAAGGTAAGAGAGATGAAGGAAATACACAGGGAGATAAAGGAGAGACAGAGAAAGGCAAGGGAGATAAAAAAGAGACAGAGAGATAAAGAGAGACAAAGGAAAGTAAGAGAGATAAAGAAATAGACATAGAGAGGAAGTGGAGAAATGACAGACAGACAGATGTAAAAAAAATGTTTCAAGAAAATACAAACATCTTGAGGTGAAAATAAAAACGTTTGAAGATTAAGATTAAAAAAGACTTAATGGAAAGTACTTGAGGTGTGTTTGAGGTGTGGTTGAGGTGCGGTTGAGGTGTGGTTGAGGTGTGGTTGAGGTGCGGTTGAGGTGTGGTTGAGGTGAAAGACAGGATCAAGCACTCTTACTCATTGATGATTTGCGAGGTGCTGTCACGAGGCGTCAGGGTGTGGTAAAGTGAGTGTCTGTCACCTCTTAGTGTGTGTGTGTGTGTGTGAGAGAGAGAGAGAGAGAGAGAGAGAGAGAGAGAGAGAGAGAGAGAGAGAGAGAGAGAGAGAGAGAGAGAGAGAGAGAGAGAGAGAGCTTGTTAAGCCTCATGACACACACACACACACACACACACACACACACACACACACACACACACACATGACTTAATCCCTGGAGTACTTTGCCATCATATTAGGGTGGTGATGATGGTGCTATGGTGATGGTGGTGGTGATGGTGTTAGTGATGGTGTTATTATTATCCCCCACCCCTCCACTACCACCACCACCACCACCCCCTCACCCCCTACCACCACCACCACCACACCCCCTACCACAACCACAATTTCCCCCTCACCCTTCTTACCAATACTACCACCAACCTTCAACCCCCCACTACCACCATCCCTCACCACCACTACCACCACCCCTCACCACCATTACCACCATCCCCCACCTTCCTTCCACCACAACCCTCCCTCACTCACCACCACACCCTTACCACCACTCACCTCCTTTCCACCACCACCACCACCCCTCTACCACCCCTACCACCACCCCTCCTACCACCACTACCACCATTTAACAGCCACCACCTTAAGTATCACCCAACCACTTCCCTTGACCACCGGGGCCACAGGGTCTCAGGGAACCATGTCACGACCCTTAATAAATCCTCAGGGCCAGACGGGGTTATTAAGGTGGCACCATTGACATTCCTCAGTGCCGGGTGTCGAGTGCCTGGCTGATGGTACTCACCCACACCCGCCCACCTGATTACCTACTATGGGCATTCTTTCCTGGACGACACCGGGACGAGAATGACAATTTGGATTTTTTTTATTCGTTTTTTTTTTTTTTAGAAAGTCGAGAAGATTTGAGCTTACTAAAAAATTTGAAGTCTCGGGTTATTGACGAATATCTCGGTGGGTATTAGTGTTTTGGAGGTGTTGATTAAGTTTTGGAGGTGTTGATTAAGTTTTGGAGGTGTTGATAAAGTTTTGGAGGTGTGGATTAAGTTTTGGAGGTGTTGATTAAGTTTTGGAGGTGATGATTAAGTTTTGGAGGTGTTGATAAAGTTTTGGAGGTGTTGATTAAGTTTTGGAGGTGTTGATAAAGTTTTGGAGGTGTGGATTAAGTTTTGGAGGTGTGGATTAAGTTTTGGAGGTATTTATTAAGTCTTGGAGGAGTGGATTAAGTTTTGGAGATGTGGATTATACCTTGAGGTGTAGATTAAATTTTGAGCTGTACAGTAAGCTGGAAAGACGCAGGTAACTGGAGAAAAATCTTTAATAAACCAGAATTGATCCAAAAATTTTACAACCTTCAGATTTGACTCAAAGTTTTAATAAATAAACATATTATTTTGAGTTGCATGGTAATGTGTGTGTGTGTGTGTGTGTGTGTGTGTGTGTGTGTGTGTGTGTGTGTGTGTACCTCAAAAACATCACCATTTTTTTTAACATAATAAATTAAACGGTTAATAGTTTTCTGACCTGACTGATGTAGACCTTTCGGGCATCAGGGATATTTTATAATTAATTCTTAGTCAACATTGTGTTACTGTTCCCGGGTGTTGTCTCTACCACACCTCCCGCCATCATTGTTTACACTCGTCAGCTGATCGTGAGGAAGTTTGGTTCATGTTTACACTCGTCAGCTGATCGTGAGGAAGTTTGGTTCATGTTTACACTCGTCAGCTGATCACTTGTTCCTCACCTTCTCCTCCTTGTCATAATCTATGTCGTTGTTGTTCCCTCCCTCTGTCTCTTTTCCACTTTATCCTCCCTCTTCCCTTTTCTCTATCTCTTCCACGTTTCATCTCTTTGCCTCTCTCTCCTACCAATCGTCTCTATATATCTCCTCCTCTACCCTTTGTCTCTCTCTCTATCTCTCTCTTTCTCTCCCAGTCTCTGCCATCCCGTCCTCCCAACCCATATCACCCATACCCCTGACTCTCCTCCCTCTCTCCTTTCTCCCCCTCCTTTTCCTCCCTCCTTGGTCCTCCTCACTTTATCATCATCTTGGGAGGTAACGAGGGGAATCTGCAATATGACTTTTATATCGCGATCATCTGCCGCACCCACCACCCAAATGACCCGCAGGGGAGGGGGTGGAGGGGAGACAGGTAGGGGTGGAGAAGGTAGGGGTGATGTGGAGGTAGTAGGGGTGTGGGGAAGAAGGTAGGGGTGTTGGGGGGTAGAGGATGTGAATAGAAGAGGGAAGAAGAAATGAGAGGAAGGAGGAGGAGGAATAACCCGAGAATTGAGGAGACCAGGAAGAGGCGAGGAGAAATGAGATAAAGGAAGAAGAACGAGAAAGAGAAGAGGCGGAGGAAGAGGTGGTGATGGTGTTGGGGGAGGAGGAGGAGGGGAGGAGGAGGAGGGGGAGGAGTTGGAAAGACTTTGAAGAAGATAAAACAAAAATACACACACACACACACACACACACACACACACACACACACACACACACACACACACACACACCTACATACTCATACAGCAGCAAGGATATACAAGGTCTTGGAACCACCAATAGGTATACTGTACTTTTTTTTCCCACTCAGTGAGCATACTCACTTAACGAGCATACTACATATCACCCCACTCAGCAAGCATACTATTTGTCATCCCACTCAACGAGCATATAACTTGTCATGCCACTCAGCGAGCATACTACTTACCAAACCACTCAGCGAGCATATAACTTGTCATACTACTCTGCGACCATGCATCTGGTTAACCCACTCAGCGAGCATGCTAATAGAAGTTATCCTTGGTGCCCATCAAGTCGTCATGGAGCCACTCAGAGAGCATATACTATTTGTCATCATCTGCCAAACATGTGGTCGTGACGTCACATGTAAACATTGACCCAGCTGATGATAAATGAATGAAACATCAATAGCTCTTCTCTGATTGGTGGATAACGCCGCACCAGCTAACAACACGACATTCAAACAACCAGTCAAAGAAATTACAAGACATTTAAACAATATTGACCTCAAACTGTTCATTGGTTACGTGAAGAGAGACTTAAAACAATAAATATCCCTCACTCTCGGGTCAACTCTATCAGTCAGGTCAGGAAGAAACACACACACACACACACACACACACACACACACACACACACACACACACACCTCATCAAGTTTCAGAATAAAACAAATACACAAACAAACAAAAACAAAAGAATAAATTAAAGTTAAAACAAAAAAAATAAAAATTCTCTATATTTCTCTGAATTTGACTATTTTTCAGGAGTAGGAACCATGTTGACCTCTTGACCCCCACAGGAGAGGTCACACTTACAAATGACCCCCAAAGAGGTAACTGCCCCCATCCATGGCTGAGAGGCGAGGCAGGTGATTAAGACAACTATACGAGGGGATAGGATAAAAGGCTAAGCACTCTGGCCATTTATTCCGCATTAGAAGCCCATTGGGCTGCCGTGATAGGTCGGGGGGTGAGAGAGGGGGTAGGGGTGAGAGAGGGGGAGAGAGGAGGGGTTAGGTGAGAGAGGGGGTTAGGGTGAGAGAGGGGGGTAGGGGTGAGAGAGGGGTGAGAGGAAGGGTGAGAAGGGGGGTAGGGGTGGGAGAGGAGGGGGTAGGGGTGAGAGAGGGGGAGGAGAGGGGGTTAGGGTGAGAGAGGGGGGGTAGGGTGAGAGAGGGGGATGAGAGAGGGGTAGGGGTGGAGAGAGGGGGTTAGGGTGAGAGAGGGGTTAGGGGAGAGAGGGGTAGGGGTGGGAGAGAGGGGGAGAGGGGGTGAGAGAGGGGTTAGGGTGAGAGAGGGGGTAGGGGTGAGAGAGGGGAAGTGAGAGAGGGGTTAGGGTGAGAGAAGAGAGGGGGGGGTAGAGAGAGGGGGTAGGGTGGGTGAGAGAGGGGGTTAGGGGTGGAGAGAGGGGTAGGGGTGGAGAGAGGGGATGAGAGAGGGGTAGGGTGAGAGAGGGGGTAGGTGGAGAGGGGTTAGGTGAGAGAGGGGGGGTGAGAGAGGGGGGTTAGGGTGAGAGAGGGGTTAGGGGTGAGAGGGGGTTAGGGTGAGAGAGGGGGGTAGGTGAGAGAGAGGGGTTAGGGTGGAGAGGGGGTTAGGTGAGAGAGGGGGTGAGAGAGGGGTAGGGGTGAGAGGGGAGAGGGGGTTAGGGTGAGAGAGGGGGTTAGGGTGAGAGAGGGGTTAGGGAGAGAGGGGGGTTAGGGTGAGAGAGGGGTGAGAGAGGGGTAGGGGTGAGAGAGGGGGATGAGAGAGGGGGGTAGGGTGAGAGAGGGGGGTTAGGGTGAGAGAGGGGGGTTAGGGGGGAGAGGGGGTGAGAGAGGGGGTTAGGGGGTGGAGAGAGGGGGTTAGGGGTGAGAGAGGGGGTAGGGTGAGAGAGGGGGTTAGGGTGAGAGGGGGGTGAGAGAGGGGGGTAGGGTGAGAGGGGGGGAGGAGAGAGGGGGTAGGGTGAGAGAGGGGTTAGGAGAGAGGGGGTTAGGGGTGAGAGGGGGTTAAGAGAGGGGGTTGGGAGAGAGGGGTAGGGGTGGAGAGAGGGGGGTTAGGGGTGAGAGGGGGTAGGGTGGGAGAGAGGGGGTTAGGTGAGAAGGGGGTTAGGGTGAGAGGGGGGGTAGGGGTGAGAGAGGGGGGTTAGGGTGGAGAGAGGGGGTAGGGAGAGAGGGGGTTAGGGGTGAGAGAGGGGGTGATGCATATTGGGGAAGGATGGACAGTGAGGAGCGGAGGAAGAGATGAAGAAGGAAGGGAAGGAAGGATGGATATAGAGAGGGAGAGGGAAAGGAAGATAGAAGGAAAGGGGAAAGGAAGGAGGAAAAGATGGGTGGAGTAAGGAGGAGAGCGAGAAGGGAGGATGAGGGATGGATGAAGGTAGGGGTGAGAAGGGGGAGATAAAGAGACGGAGGATGAAGGAAGGAAGGAAGGAGAAGAGAGAGAGAGAGAAAAAGAACAGGAGGAGGAAAAGGAGGAAGAAGAGGAGGAAAAGAGACGGAGGAGGAAAAGGAGGAAGAGAAATTGAAGGCGAAATGAAGAAGAGGAAGAAGAGGAGGATGGAATGAGGAAGAGGGAGGAGAAGAAGAGGAGGACCAGGAGGACGAAGGGAATGAAGAAGAGGAGGAGAAGGAGGACAAGGACGAGAAAGAGGAAGAAAGAGAAAGAACTAGGGGAATGAAGAAGAGGAAGAGGAAGAGGGTAAAGGGAGCTTATTACCCACACTGACGATGGTATAAATTCCACTTAAGGCTGAAGGGAAGGAGTTAGGCATTCATCGCTTAGGAAGACGGGGTTGTTGTTGTTGTTTTTGACGCTACAACACCCTGAGATACACTGTTGTAGGTGTTGTAGTTGTTGTAGGTGTTGTAGTAGGTGTTAAAGACGCTGCAACAACACCCTGAGATACACTATTGTAGGTGTTGTAGTTGTTACAAACGCTTCAACAACACCCTGAGACACACTGTTGTAGGTGTTGTAGTTGTTGTGTAGGTGTTGTAGTAGGTGTTAAAGACGCTGCAACAACACTCTGACATACACTACTAGTGTAGGTGTTGTAGGTGTTAAAGATCGCTGCAACAACACCCTGAGATACACTGTTGTAGGTGTTGTAGTTGTTGTAGGTGTTGTAGTAGGTGTTAAAGACGCTGCAACAACACCCTGACATACACTGTTGTAGGTGTTGTAGTTGTTATTTCCTGACGTTATTGTAGGTGCTGTAGTTAGTATTTCCGACGTTATTGCAGGTGTTGTAGTTGTTATTTCTGACGGTACAACTCCCTAAGACAAACTGTTGTAGGTGTTGTGGTTGTTATTTTTCGACGCTACAACACCCTGAGGCACACCTGTTGTAGGTGTTGTAGTTGTTGTAGTAGATGTTGTAGTAGGTGTTAAAGACGCTGCAACAACACCCTGACATACACTATTGTAGGTGTTGTAGTTGTTATTTCCTGACGGTACAACACCCTAAGACAAACTGTTGTAGGTGTTGTAGTTGTTATTTCCTGACGTTACAACACCCTGAGACAATAATGTTGTAGGTGTCGTAGGTGTCGTAGGTGTTAGGTGTTAGGTCCAGAAGCTTAATGAGAAAACTTTTCATATGTGTCTCAGAATTACGTGAAACCTTGAGTGATTTTTATCCAGTTTATATAATGTCTCGTGGGTTTATTTTTCTCCCAAAAGGTTTAATAAAAAAAAATTCTTGACTATAAACATTGTTTTTTATCTGGTTTTATTTGGTTTTTATTGAAGTTTTAATGTAATTTTTATTTTTAGTTTATATATAAGTATTTTTGTGTGGGTGAGGAGGAAGGTGGTAGGGGGGAGGAGGAGGAAGGGAGGGGTAAGGAGGAAGGGGGTAGGGAGGAGGGAAGAGAAAGAGGGGGTGAAGGGAAGGAAGGGAGCGAAAAGGAGAAGAAGGAAGAGATGGAAGGGAGGTAGGGAGGGTAGGGAGGGAGGTACGGAGGGTGAGCGAAGGAATGAGAAAGAAGGGGAAAGGGAGATAGACAGGGAGCGAAACGGGAGGACAAGGAGGTAAGGGAGGGTAGTTAGAAGGAAGGGGGTAAGGAGGAGGGAGGAGAGGAAGGAGAAGGAATGCCATCTTCAGTTGTCTATCATTGTTCATATCAAGTGTTTAAGAGCGTAGTGAGGAAGAGCCCCCACCTTCCTCACCCCCACTCCCTCTCACCCCCCCACTCCCTCTCACACCCCCACTCCCTCTCACCCCCACCTCCACCCCCCCTCTCACCCCCACTCCTCTCACCCCCACCTCTCACCCCCACCTCACCCCCCACTCCCTCACCCCCCACTCTCCACCCCACCTCCACCCCACACCTCTCACCCACCTCTCTCACCCCACCTCCTCACCCCACCTCACCCCACCTCTCACCCCCTCCCTCTCACCCCACTCCTCTCACCCCCACACCTCACCCCACACCCCCTCTCACCCCCACCTCCTCACCCCTCTCGGCTCACCATATCAAGCTGCAGTGAAATGGGGATTACTAACCACGTAGACTTTATTAACTGTGGTGGCGGTGATGACAGTGACTTGGATGTGGTGTATGGTGACTTAAAAACTGCAGTGTCAAGTATAGTGACGGATAGTGATAAGAGAATTATAGTGAAGCACCACCGTTCACTGTAGTTTACCGTGCTTCAACTACCACACTAGGTTTTATTAAGCACCGTTTACTCTTGTTTATATTGGTTACATTAACTTTCATTTATATACTTAGAAGATATCTTTACCCCTACACTAAAGAGAGATAATTGAGATACAAAGCTATGTCTCCTGGTGATTAGACCAGTGTATCTCTCACTTTCTCTCTCTCTCTATCTCCCTGCACTTTCTCTCCTCCCACTATTTTTACCATCTATATTTATTTTCTCTTTGTTTGTCTCTCTCTTTATCCTCTCCCTTTCCTTCTTATTCCCCCTTCTCCACTTACCCTACTCTACCTCCCTTAATCACCCATATCTCTTTATTCATTCCCCTCCTTGTCTCTCTCTCTCTCTATCTCCCTTGTCTCAACTTCTCCTTCCTCTATCTCTTCCCCCTCCCCACAACACCCCCCCCACCACTCCTCCTATCCCCACCTTCTAAACCTTTAGACCCCTTCCCTTCCCCACCACACTTCAGCATGGTAGGTAGGGTAGGGTAGGGTAGGGTAGGGGGAGGGGGAGGGAGGGGAGGGGAGGGAGGGGAGGGTAAGGTAGGGTAGGGGTAGGTGGGGAAGGTAGGGTAAGGTAGGAGGGTAGGGGAAGGTAGGGAGGGGTAGGGAGGGGAGGGGGGTGGGGTGGGGAGAGGGGTAGGGGTAGGGGTGGGGTGGGGGTAGGGGTAGGGGTAGGGGTAGGGGTAGGGGGGAGGGGTAGGGGTAGGGGTAGGGGTAGGGGTAGGGGCAGGGGTAGGGGTAGGGGTAGGGGTAGGGGTAGGGGTGGGGTGGGGGGTGGGGGTGGGGTAGGGGTAGGGGTAGGGGTAGGGGTAGGGGTGGGGTAGGGAGGGGTAGGGGTAGGGGTAGGGGTGGGGGGTAGGGGTAGGGGTAGGGGGGTAGGGGTAGGGGTAGGGGTAGGGGTAGGTGGGGGTAGGGTAGGGTAGGGTAGGGGGTAGGGGTAGGGGTAGGGGTAGGGGTAGGGGAGGGGTAGGGGAGGGGAGGGGAGGGTAAGGTAGGGGTAGGGGTAGGGGTGGGGTAGGGTAGGGGTAGGAGGTAGGGTAGGGGTAGGGTAGGGTAGGGTAGGGGAGGGGAGGGGGAGGGGAGGGAGGGGGAGGGAAGGTAGGGTAGGGTAGGGAGGGAGGGTAGGGTAGGGGTAGGGGGAGGGAGGGGAGGGTAGGTAGGGAGGGAGGGGGGGGAGGGGAGGGAGGGTAGGGTAGGGTAGGGTAGGGGTAGGGTAGGGGTAGGGGAGGGGGTAGGGGTTAAGACAGGCAGTGAAGGGGCAGGAGCCATATCTCATCAGCTAACGAGGTCATAATGCCAGTATTACTGTCATCACTATCCCAGCGCCCAGGACACATGAGCGGTAGTTGCTGGCTAAAACAACACAATCTGGCTGCCGTCTGGTACACGTTTATAACTTGTTTTCTTCCCTACGTTCCTCGGGGATGGCAGGCAGGAGGCAGGAGGCAGGGAGGCAGGGAGGCAGGGAGGCAGGGAGGCAGGGAGGCAGGGAGGGGGGAGGGAGGCAGAGGCAGGGGAGGGATACAGGCAGGCAGGGAGGGAGGGAGGCAGGCAGGCAGGCAGGAGGAGGAAGGAGAGAGAGAGGGATACAGGCAGGAGAGAGGAAGGAGGAAGGGGAGGAAGCAGGGAAGGAGGCAGGCACACCTCGTCGTGTAAATTTACGAGGGAACTTTTTCTCCGTGTTTTCATGTCCTTCAGTGTCCCCTTAGTGGTTATTTAAGATCATGGAGACTTACTGTATGGTCATGAAAACCCATATACCTCCTGGGGATTATATCTGGTCTCTCTCTCTCTCTCTCTCTCTCTGGCCTTGTTGTTGTGGTGGTGGTGGTTGTTGTTGATGTTACTGGTGGTGGTGGTGGTGGTGATGGTCGTGGTAGTAGTGGTGATGGTGGTTGTTGTCAGTGGTGGTAGTAAGCGGAAGTTGTTGTGTAAGTAGTTGTTGTAGTTGTTGTTGGTGTTGGTAGTATTACTGAGGTACCAAAATTAAGTTGGGTTATTACATTCATACATACATACATACATACATACATACATACATACATTAACAGATAAATAGGTAG
>NW_024739403.1:8115085-8152585 GCF_018991925.1 Homarus americanus
CGTCTTCCATTTTTGTGTGAGGTGGATGAAGGGCCACATATGTCCCAATATGGCCCCTAGTGGTCCACATACCTCTCCTAGTGATCCACAGTCCAACATACCCCAATGGTCCACATACCTCTCTCCTAGTGATCAACATGGTCAAACATACCCCAATGGTCCACATACCCCCCCCCTCCTAGTGATCAACATGGTCAAACATACCCCAATGGTCCACATACCCCCTCTCCTAGTGATCAACATGGTCCAACATACCCCAATGTCCACATACCCTCCTAGTGATCAACATGGTCCAACATACACCCACATATCCTCCCTCTCCTAGTGATCCACATGGTCCAACATACCCCAATGGTCCACATACCTCCTCTCCCTCCTAGTGATCAACATGGTCAAACATACCCTAATGGTCCACATATCCCTCCCTCCCTAGTGATCAACATCATCCCCTAATGGTCCATCCACATTCCTCCTCTCCTAGTGATCCACATGGTCCAACATACCCCTAATGGTCCACATACCTCCCTCTCCTAGTGATCCACATGGTCCAACATACCCCTAATGGTCCACATACCTCCTAGTGATCAACATGGTCCAACATACCCCTAATGGTCCACATATTCTCCTAGTGATCAACATGGTCCAACATACCCCTAATGGTCCACATAACCTATCATGATCCCACATACCCCCCCAAATGGTCCATGGCCTCATCACATATCCACACAGAACACTCGACCACCGAGACTCTCTGCAATACACACACAAAAAAAACAGTAAAAAAAAAAAGAGCAAATTGGAAAACGTGGATTGCTGCGTCGCCCGGGGTTGAGCGCTGATTGCAATTGTCATTAAATAACCGCTGCCTGAGTGAAATTGTTAACTACCTTCTCCCTAACGACCGAATTACTGAGTGGGGGACGAGTCTACTTCTTCTTTCGTCTGTATCTTTCTTTGATGATTGTTTTTGTTTGTCTCTCTCTGCTTTTTTCTTTATTTTTTTATCTCTGTCTGTTTCTCTGTCTCTTTTACGATGATTTGTGTCTCTTCCTCTTTCTTGTCTGTCTGTCTCTATTTTATTTCTGTGTCTGCTACTACTAATAATAATAATTATAAAAATATTGATAATAATAATAATAATAATAATAATAATAATAATAATAATAATAATAATAATAATAATAATAATAATAATAATAATAATAATAATAATAATAATAATAATAATAATAATAATAATAATAATAATAATAATAATAATAATAATAATAATATAATAATAATAATAATAATAATAATAATAATAATAATAATAATAATAATAATAAACAATAATAATAATAATAATAATAATAATAATAATAACAATAATAATAATAATAATAATAATAATAATAATAATAATAATAATAACAATAATAATAATAATAATAATAATAATAATAACAATAATTAATAATTAATAATATAATAATAATAATAATAATAATAATAATAATAATAACAATAATAATAATAATAATAATAATAATAATAATAATAATAATAATAATAATAATAATAATAATAATAATAATAATAATAATAATAATAATAATAATAATAATAATAATAATAATAATAAATAATAATAATAATAATAATAATAATAATAATAATAATAATAATAATAATAATACAATAATAATAATAATAATAATAATAATAATAATAATAATAATAATAATAATAATAATAAATAATAATAATAACGATAAAACACTCGTCATTCCATTTTTGCCATTGACAGACAGACACATTGACAGACAGACCCCACAGACAGACACATTGACAGACAACAATATCACAGACACATTGACAGACAGACACATTGACACAGAAACATTGACAGACAGACACATTGACAGACAGACACATTGACAGACAAACATTGACAGACAGACACATTGACAGACAGACACATTGGAAGACAGACACATTGACAGACACACATTGACAGCATCACACTGACACATTGACAGACAACACATTGACAGACAACATATGACAGACAGACACATTGACAAACACACACATTCGACATCAATACCGACAAGACACATTGACAGACAGACACATTGACAGACACACTTGACAGACGACACACACTGACGCATTATGACAACACTTGACAGACAAGACACATTGACAAGCACAAGACACATTGACAGACAGACCACACCATTAAGACAGACACATTGACAGACAGACACATTGACAGACAGACACATGGACAAGACAGCATCACATTGACAGACAGACACATTGACAGACCAGACACACTTGACAGACAGACACATTGACAGACACATCACATTGGACAAGACAATGAAACATGGACAAGACGACATTGACAGCATCACATCACAGACAAGCATCAAGCACACGACAGACACATTGACAGACCATCAAGACACATCACACAGACACATCATGACAGATCAACATTGCATCACACATTGAGACGACACATTGACAGCACACATCACTACAGACAGCATTGCACACACTTGACAACATTGACACACAGACACATGCATCACATTGACAGCAACACATCACACGACACATAGACAATACAGACACATCAATCACACAGACACATCGCATCAATATGGACAGACAAGACACATTGACAGCAGCACATTGACAGACAAACACATTGACAGACAGACACATTGACAGACAGACGCAGACAGACACACACATTGACAGACAGACACATTGACAGACAGACACATTGACAGACAGACACATTGCATGACAGACACATGACAAGACACACAGACAGACACATGACACATCAGACACACAGACAAGACAGACACACATTACAGACAGACAAACAGACACACTACAGATAATTGGACAAACTCATTACATAAGAAGATAATTAATTCACAAACATATTAATAATTTCTCCTTCTTTTCCTCTCCTCCTCTATCTTCTCCTCTTATTCCTCCTTATTCTCCCACCTTCTGTTCTCCTCCACCCCAGCAATAGTCTGAGGCCACATCCCCGTCATGTGTGGTGTGTGTGTGTGTGTGTGTGTGTGTGTGTGTGTGTGTGTGTGTGTGTGTGTGTGTGTGTGTGTGTGTGTGTGTGTGTGTGTGTGTGTGTGTGTGTGTGTGTGTGTGTGTGTGTGTGTGTGTGTGTGTGTGTGTGTGTGTGTGTGTGTGTGTGTGTGTGTGTGTGTGTGTGTGTGTGTGTGTGTGTGTGTTTGGAGGAGGAGGAACGAGCCAGTGATCTCAGTAATAAGTAATCGATCATTAGTCAGAGAAGTATCACAAGTCGTTCTTCAGAGTAAGATGCCTGGCTGGTCGTCATAATGGTCGTGGAGGGGGTGGTGGGGGTAACAGTGGTCCATGGAGGGGGTGGTGGTGGGGGGTAACAGGTCCATGGAGGGGGGTGGGGGTCAGGGCCATGGGGTGGGGGGAACAGTGGTCCATGGAGGGGTGGTGGGGGGGTAACAGTGGTCCATGGAGGGTTCAGGAGCTTGGAGTATGTCGAGGAAGGAGTGGTAGAGGAAGGGAGGGGGGAGTAGGAGTGAGGGGAGATAGGGAGGGAATTGAAGGTAGAGTTGGAGTATGTTGGGGGGGAGGGGGTAGTGGGGGTAGAGTTGAGTATGTTGGGGAGGGAGAGAGGTGGGGAGAGGTAGGAAGCTATAGTATGACAGGAAGAAGGAGGGAAGGGAGGAACAGAGAAGAGGAGAGAGAGAGGGAAGGAAAGGAGAGGGAGGGAGGGAAGGAAAATAGGAACGGAGGAAGAGAGGGAGAGAGAAGGAGAGGGAGGAGGGAGGGTGGAGGAAGAACGGAGGAGGGAGGAGGGGAGGGAGGAGGAGGGAGGAGGAGAGGGAGACAAGTGGTCCACCAATTGCTTCTCGAGGCTGTAATAATGATGAATTTCGGGTCGACGTTTGAGTTGATTTTTGTGTATCTGTGTCTCTCTTGAGGTCTCTTGTGGCACAATGCTCGCTCCACTGGCTGACTGGCATGGTTGACTGGCTGACTGGCTGGATGGCTGGCTCACTGGCTGGATGGGGGATGTGACTGGCTGAATGGCTGGCCGGATGAGGGATGTGAATGGCTGACTGGATGGGCGGATGGGATGGCTGGCTGGGGGATGTGACTGGTTGGGATGGCTGACTGGCTGGACAGTTGGCTAGCTGGGGGATGTGACTGGTTGGGATGGCTGACTGGTTGGGAGGAGAGGACAAAGAGTAGGAAGAAGAAGAAGACAAGATAGGAGTAGAGGAGGAAGAGGAGAGAGGAGAGGAAGAGGATAAATAGGTAAATAGGGCGCACAGAGAGAGAGAGAGAGAGAGAGAGAGAGAGAGAGAGAGAGAGAGAGAGAGAGAGAGAGAGAGAGAGAGAGAGAGAGGAATAAGTCACGTCCTCCTCTCTCTCAGCTACAGTACAGAAGCATACGACTGTGAGAGTGGAGTGAGAGGTGCTGGGAGAATGACAACCAGAGCACAGGTGAGAGATTGAGGTGAGAGGTAAATGAAGAGGGTGGGAGTAGGGGAAGTGAGAGTCAGGTGAGAGGTAAATGAGGGGATGAGAGGGGGTGAGACTAGAAGGTAGATTTCTCAGAGAGTCATTAGATGGAGTGTTAAGGGAGGTAAGAGGGATAGAGAGATGAGAGGGGTGTGAAAGGGATGGGAGAAGAGAGGGAGGAGGTGAAAGGGAGAGTAAGATGGAGGTGAGAGGGAGAGTAAGATGGAGGTGAGGGAGAGAATGACAAAATAATAAAAAGAAAATCACAGTAACCTAACCTAACCTAACCTAACCTAACCTAACTTAATCATAACTTAATCTAAACTTAACTAAACCTACTTAAATAAACCTAACCTTTCACTCGGTTTGGTCATCTTCTCATTAGAAATTCTCTCTCTCCATATTTTTAATCATTCAACTTTTTCTCATTTTTCGTAACGTCATTCAATTCCCCATTCATAGACGCCAAATCTGGTGCATTGTAGTGCTGGTAGGTGATGCCGAGAGAGAGAGAGAGAGAGATAACTTGAGAGACAAAGAGATCGGAGTATAGAATGACTGCACACACACACCACACACACACACAACAAAAACACACACACACACACACACACACACACACACACTGGTCATAATCCTACACATCTTCCAACAACAAACACTATTTTAGTCTCATAATACTCCTAGAACTTTATACACTGGATATAGAGCCGTTTTAACCCTCTATAGTCTAATTAAAAGATCTATTTGTTTATCCCATACGCCCAGGACCTCGTGGGGGGAGTATAAACGACAGAACAATTGTATAAGCTCCGGAATAGCTAGCGTGTAAACACCACTAAATGAGGTTTTGGAATGTTTTGTATAAGGTTTCAGACTCCATAGAGCATAAACAGAGAAGAATCTAATCATATCCGGGGATCCTCAGTTGTTATGGCTTTAATGGCGTTCCGAAATATCCAGGAAGAATATCTGGAGACTTCTTGGACGAGGTTTCACGAAGATTTACCGCCATTAAGCGAGAAAATAGGACGCTCGGATTGAAGTGATAGTGTGTGTGTGTGTGTGTGTGTGTGTGTGTGTGTGTGTGTGTGTGTGTGTGTGTGTGTGTGTGTGTGTCCTATTTCACTCACGGTAAAACTCCGCTGAAGGCCGCAAATGATATATAAATCTTATAGTTCGCTCATATAAACGATATGAAGTTTCTAATAAGGAAATATATTATATACTTCCATATATAAACTTATTTGGGGGGAATTACGTCATAATTTTCTTACAACTTACTTATATGTGTTAAGTTATCTTGCCTAGACAGTTGAGGAAGGGAAGACAGTCAGGTGCAGTACCAAACTACCTGCCCCTAATTGGTCCTCACACCTATGGGACTAACTTTCTCCCAGTATAAATAAACTTATCTTTCTTTACCCAATAAAGTTAGGTTGTGTCAGTTAGGTTAAGTTCTAACTGATAAGGAAATGTTCATTTATATTCGGAACAATGAATTATTTTATTATTATTATTATTATTTTTTTTTTATTATTATTATTATTATTATTATTATTATTATTATTATTATTATTATTATTATTATTATTATTATTATTATTATTATTATTATTATTATTATTATTATTATTATTATTATTATTATTATTATTATTATTATTATTATTATTATTATTATTATTATTATTATTATTATTATTTGTTGTTATATTATATTATTGTTTTATATTATTATAGTTATTGTAGTTTTCCGTACCTGACATTTATTCACTCCTGTCTCTCTCACCTTCAGTCCCATTCTTTTCTCTCCTTCCTTCCTCCTCCTACTCTTTTTCCACTGATCGTTCTTGTCCTTCTTGCTGCCCTTCCTCTCTCCATGATACTCCCTTCCTCCTCCTTCCTGATCCTTCCCTGCCGCCATTCCTTCTTCCCTGATACCTCTCTCCCTCCCTCCTCCATAACCCTTCCCTAATAATCCTCCATAACTCTTCCTCCTCCTCCCTGATCCTTCCCTTCATCCAACCCCTCCGCCTCCTCCTGACCCCTCCTCCTCCCCTGACCTCGATCTCCCTCTCTCCCTGCTTGCCACACCTCAGTAATACACGGCCTTCATCAATATTTTCTGCCTCGCAACAGAAAATGAATTATGTATTATAAAGGTGTGAGGGGAGGGAGAGGGAGGATGGCGCATTCACACCTGTGGGCTGTAGTGAGTGTCGCATCCTGAGGCCCTCAACACACACTACTGAAGGAGGAGGAGGTGTCACACTCACCTCTGTCACCTTACCTACCCCCCTACCTACCTACCTACCTACCTACCCTCCCATCCTGATTAAAATTCTCACCTGGAAATCACCTTCATGATCTTTCTTCCTCGATATATTTTTTTTTCGATACTTTTTTTTTTTTGGCATTCGATGAGGTTGGAAACTTGTGGGATGATAGTGTTAAAGTGTGTGGTGTGATAAGGGTGGTTGTGTGTTAGGCGCAGTGTGGGGTGTTGGACTCTGGAGACAGGTGGGAGATAGGTCAGGTGTGTTGGTTACCTGAGGACATACCCAGGTGGCAATGGAAATCACGATTCATACCTTGTCACTAACACTGCTTGATTCTGGAGGTGTGTGTGTGTGTGTGTGTGTGTGTGTGTGTGTGTGTGTGTGTGTGTGTGTGTGTGTGTGTATGCATGTGTGTGTGTGTGCATTTATGTACGTGTGAACAGAATAAAACCTTATAAATCAACCTGTTTCAAAATCCATGTAAAACACAACAACAACAACAACAACAACAGCACATATCAATGCTAGTGATTCACCACCGCGTCAATTCCCTGTGTTTGTCATACAGTGTTTGGCAGGTGAAGAAGAGAGAGATAAAAAACCCACACACCTCACTTGTATTGTGACCCAGCGGATGTAAATAAATAAAAAAATAAATAAAAAAGTTATATTCATCTGGTTTACACAATAACAACCTAACCTTACCCTGCCATTCACAACCTTTTCACTCAACACCCTAAAAAAAAAAAAAATATATATATATTATCATTATCTACGATCAATTGGTTATACCTGGGAGTGTAGGAAGACCCCCAACCCGTTCCTTAATGACCAGAACTCAGGTACACGAAAGACGAGTCAGGGAAGGCCGGAGAGGAAGTGACAGTCTTTAGAAATGGTGGTGTGTGTGGAGGGGCGAACAGCTACAGATTTAGGGTGTCAATTTCAATGCATCGAATGAGAGAGAGAAAAGAAGAGATATACGTTGGGATATATTATTAAAAATGATCACCTCCTCCTTCCTCCTCCAGTCCCCTCCAGCCCCCTCTCCCACCCCTCCACCCTCCCCCAGCCCTCCAGTGGTTCGAACCTATGTGTCCCTAGTTTTTGGATGGCAAACGTGCGAATACCTTTCTATTTTTTTTTTATATATTCAGTTATATATTCTTTTTTATGAGAGGGGGTGAGGGGTAGGGGTGTGAGGGGGTGGAGGGGTGGGTGGAGGGGGGTGTGGTGGAGGGGGTGTGAGGTGGGGGGTGGTGAGGTGTGGGGAGGGGTGGTGGAGGGGGTGTGTGGGGGGGTGTGTGGGGGGGGCAGGTTAGTCCATGGTTCACTGTTCTTATTATGATGAAGAGGTGGAGAGGTAGAGACGAGTGGAGGGAGTGAGAGAAATATATTGAGAAAACGCAGTCATGTGTTGGGGGGGTGAGGTGCTGGCGATAGGATGGTAGGTGGTGAGGTGGTGGGTGATAAGTGTTGGTGGTGATAGGTGATTATAGAGTGTGGTAGGTGGTAAGTGGTGGTAGGTGGTGGTAAGTGGTGGTGGTAGGTGGTGGTGGTGGTGGTAGGGTGGTGGTAAGTAGTGGTGGTAGGTGGTGGTAAGTGGTGGTGGTAGGTAACGTTGGAAGGTAACTTGATACCGCATGTTTACCAAGTAATCATTATTATTATCCTTTCTATCTATCTATCCATCTATCTTTCTAATAATAATAATAATAATAATAATAATAATAATAACAACAACAATATATTAATAATAATAATAATAATAATAATAATAATAATAATAATAATTCAGTTCATGGATTTACAAGATAATTACCAAATTTAACATACTAGGAACGGATTATTACCAAGGCTTCATTATTATTATTATTATTTATATTATTATTATTATATTATTATTATTATTATTATTATTATTATTATTATTTCTCAGGACAAGTAAACAAAAAAAATATTAACTACTGAATTACAATTACATGAGGTGTTGATACTAGTCTTTAAGTGTACCTACCACAATTACCACCACTACTACCACTACTATCCCTAGAACTACCACAACTACTACACCAACCAAACTACCACAATTACTCTTACAAAACTACTCCCACTATTGTCCCCACAACTATCAGAACAGCTAACACCACAACAACTACCACAACCACAATTCCTACGATAATTATCACCAGGAAACTTACCAAAATTCCTACCACAATCCTCGGAGTATCTACCACCACCTACCACCGTCAGCAGAATATCTACCATCAACTACCACTACTACCACTATCACCACACACACACACCACCACAATAACCTTCCACCACAATCATCAAAGCGACTAGCACTACCACTACTACCAATACTTCCACCACCAGAACAACCACCACCACTACTACCACTAACACCTTCTACCACGATCATCAAAGCAACCACCACCACCACCACCAGAACAACCACCACCACTACTACCACCACCACTACTACCACTAACACCTTCTACCACGATCATCAAAGCAACCACCACCACCAGAACAACCACCACCACTACTACCACCACCACTACTACCACTAACACCTTCTACCACGATCATCAAAGCAAACACCACCACCAGAACAACTAACTCTCCCAACACCCAGAAAACCACCACGCTACCACCACCACGAGAACAACTAACACTACCACCACCACACAACCACCATCAGCCGCCATCCACAAAATGGTCCATTGTTTGAGGTGTGAAGTACTGAACCCTAATAATGAGATCTATGTAGAGCTTCTTTCTTTTGTCACTCTCTATCTCTGTCTGTCTGTCTGTTTGCCTCTCTCTCATTAACTATTCAAGAACATAATATAAATATCTAATGTCTAATTTTAAAGTACGCAACAAATAATAGGGTTAAAATAGAGTCAAAATTACATTAAGAATAACATTAACTTTTGACGTTTTCTCAACTTTCGTTAAGAGAAAAAATAGCGTAAGAATATTCCATAATGGCAATGAGTTAATGTGTAATAGTAATACTAATAATAATTAACCAATAATATATTTTAAATTTACTGCACAACTAATTACTCGTTCCAATTACCAGTTTGTTGTAATTATTCTATGCCCTAATAGGTCCTTAACATACTCTAATAAGCTATAATATATAGTTCTCCTTATAAAATATTCTCTTATAATAAATATATTATCTTTAAAATAACAAAATATTCAGGAACTAAAGAAAAAATATTTCAAAAATGAGTCTTATAAATATCTAAATATTTTCTCTTTATATAGATTCTGAAACTACAAATAATATAAATAAAAATACATTCGATTTATATAAACATGAAAACAAAGGACGATCATACAGGGCAGATTTAAATCCGGTTTAAGAAGTCATAATTTAATTAAGAATAAGACCTGGCAAGTGGTTCATCATATTTAAATTTAATCATAAAACGAATGATCTTGGATCATTAATATTGTATACCTTATAAAATACAGAAAATAATGCTGCTATTAATTATTAAATTCCGTTAATAATGAATCTAAGCCTAAAAAATATAATCTATGATTATTTTTCTGTCGTTTATATTCCTCTAAAAAGCAAAAGACAATCGGGTGACAACGAAGAATATTTGACTTTTTTCTCTAAAATTTGGTACATTAACTGCAGAAACTTGACAAAAGAAACTTTAAAATACAGTTTTTATCTCATACGTTTTACTTTAACACAAAAGACAAACTCAGCAGCCCATGATAAGTACAGCTACACCCTCTTAAGAAGTATAAGTCCCGGTAAAGTAGTCGCAGCAGCATTATAAAAATAATTCAGAAACAAAAGACGAATGAGTGAATATAAAACATTAAATATCAGCCGAAAACATCTAAGTTTGATTACCATATCTAACAGGTTCTAAACATACGTATCTTTTCGCTTACAATATTAAACTAAAAAAAAACGATAAACCAATAAACAAAACCAAAGAAAATAAAACCTAAAATAAATACAACATTAAACCCCGCCTAAAACACCGAGACACTGTACAGTTAATACAGCGACATCAAGGCATTAAAACAACGAGTTTTCTATCACTTATGATTCCTGAATAAAGACAAAAGACAATCGCACAAGACCAAACGTAAACATTGCCTTCCCTGGCTGGCCGAGCACCAACACAGGCAGCGAGGCGGGCAGAGCGAGGGAGAGCACGACCTATATGCCCCGGTATCGCTGCTGCTCTACAGTTTCGTGCTCCGTGGCAGAGGCAAAACTGCATGAAGTTTGCACTTAGCATAATGACGGAAAGATGACAGCACTCCATTATGACATACCAGAAACGGCGACGAGTGGAAAGCAGCCATTGTTGGGAGGTGTGAAGCGGACCAGACCACCCGCTGTCAACAACAATGGTGACGTCACAGCTCACTATCACCCCCTTCTTCACCACATATCACAAAATGGGGGATGTAGAGAGGTGGGGGGTAGAAAGGGAGGTATATGAGGGGGGAGAAGAAAGAAGGAGGTATAGAGATGGATGTAGGGTATAGAAAGGATAATGAAGATTGATGTAAGACAAATAGTGAGAGAGAGAGAGAGAGAGAGAGAGAGAGAGAGGCAATTAACACACCCAGTCATCGTACACGTGGGCTCTTGTCATTAAAACTACCACCACCACCACTACCACCATTACCACCACCACCACCACCAACATTCCACCACCACTACCACCACCACCACCACTATCACCACCATTCCACACATCAATTACTATAGTGGTCGCCGCTCTGAGTGTATCACATTAATGGCCTATCAGATGTCAATGACGAGATGTGACAGCAAACACTCGCTGAATCTGACCTTCACTTCCTCATTTTATGAACCAAGGAATACATAGTGAGACACAGAGATCCATGGTGAGACACACAGAAAGAAGATTCTCACTGGGATATATAGACAGATAAGAGACTAAACGAAACATTACGAGATAGACAGACAGACAGACAAGAAGAAAGTAAGGCAGACAGACAGACAGAAAACAACAAGACAGACAGACAGACAGACAAGAAGAAAGTAAGACAGACAGACAGACAGACAGAGACAGACAGAAGGGTAAACACACACTCACACCATACCACTATACTTGCAAAAATCCTATATACGAAGAGAATTAAATTGTAATAATTTAATTGAACAAGTTGAGTATTGATGATTTGCTTACGTTGCCGAGTTCATCAATCATCAATCAAGGAAGAGGTAGCCAGATGGAACAGATGAGCGAGAGGGAAGGAAGAAGAGAGGGGAGGGAGGAAGGGAAGGAGGGAAGAGTAAATTTGGATTAATTGAGATAATAGAAATTGTAATGTGGGGAGAATTTTTGTAATAATAATAATAATAATAATAATAATAATAATAATAATAATAATAATAATAATAATAATAATAATAATAATAATAATAATAATAATAATAATAATAATAATAAAATATGTATAACTAATTTCTAGGATCAAATCGACGACTATTGTATATAAATATAATTAAATTATAATGACTTTTAGGTTATATTTAGAATGAGAGAAAAGTCCTGAATTTTGCTGTAAACTTTGTTATTATTATTATTATTATTATTATTATTATTATTATTATTATTATTATTATTATTATTACGTATACTTATATTACAAGATTATACCGTAAATAATTAAATATCATAAATCAACAACAACCTGAACCATCTACAACAACAACATCAAACTGAAACATCACCAACAATAACCTGGATCACCTAAAACAACAACACAGTAAAACACCTACAACAACAACCATTAATAACAGTCATTAGTGTTGTGGAGCAGATCTTTGTAAACATTATACAGATGATGAACGAGAGAGACGCTTATTATCATCATATAACAACATAATGATCAACCTGGACTCAAAAGCTCCTCACCTAATTATTATTATTTTAATTATTTTTTCAGTAAATTTTACAGACAAGGGGAACATAATGCTGTATTTATATTTAGTATTTTCTGGGTTTTTAAGTAAATTAAATTGAGAATTAATTAATTTTTATTTTTTTTAATAGGGTCTTGAAAATATATATCCCAAGTTAAGACAAATTCAGCTGAAAATTTAATTAAAAATAAAATTAAAAATAATTAGGCACTATATACATTGTTTATATTAGTTTGTACAGAAAATATAATATAAATGGGATACAAAATGTGTATTGCTTATTCTTAAAACAATATTTGTACCATAAATATAGAAAATGGGGGATGAAGAAATTTTGTAAACTCTTACATAAAACGTGTAATAAAATAAATATTATCTTTAAAATCATCTTCTAATTTTGTTCAGATAATAAGACCTATAATATTTAACATTCATTCTTAAAGTAATTTTTTATCTACGGATTATAACTAAAGATAGATCGTACTTATAATCTTACTTACGAGGGAAAAAAAGTATCGTAAGACCAGCTGAAGTAGGTCGTTAAATTACGTTCTTACACCAATTACGAGGAAAATTTGACGTAATGAATCCAGAACTACGTGTTTGTAAATAGGATTAGCTAATCTTAAGTCATTGGCTCGTCATTTGAGTGTGCCAGTACCATAGCCTCACTAACGCAACTTGGGATTAATGCTTAGTCATCCTCGTTAAATCTTACAGCGACAGACTTAGACAGATAGGAAGAATATGTCTGTGTGCGTGTCTGCGTCGTGTCTGCCAGCACTAGACAATCAGACTACAGACAACAATGGCACTGACCAATCACAGGTTCCCATGATGTAAATACAGTGTGCCAAGTGTCAATCAAGTGCCAGTCCGGTGTGTGTGTGTGTGTGTGTGTGTGTGTGTGTGTATCACCATTACCCCCAAGACCATATCGTAAATATAAGTAATAAATAATTTACGAGAAAAAATAATCGTAAGTCACCTTTGAGAATAGGGGTCAAAAGTGAGGATATTTGGGCGTCTTTGTGACTCTTAGTGACGTCTTTCACCTGGCGTTGTCATGGTAACATCTGCCGTGTTTACTAAGTGTGTGGCGGATCCAGGAGAGAGGAGAGAGAGAGAGAGAGAGAGAGAGAGAGAGAGAGAGAGAGAGGAAGAAGAAGGAGAAAGAAAGAAGGAGAGAAAGAGAGAGAAGAAGAGAAGAGGAAAAAGAGAAAAGAAGAAGAAGAGAGAAGAGAGAGAAAGAAGAGAGAGAGAAGAGAGAAGAGAGAGAGAGAGAGAGAGAGAGAGAGGAGAGAGAGAGAGAGAGAGAGAAAATACCTTGGTGTTATCTCCCCACACCGGCAGTTACGGTATAATGAGTCACAGCTGGCTGGATGATGGTGGCACTGTCTCTGTCTCTCCTGTCTGTCTCTCTGTCACACGCCTGTCTCTATCTCTCCTGCCTGTCTCTCTGCCTCTCTATACAGCTGGGTGGCGGTTGAACTGTCTCCCCAATGCATCTGTCTCTGTCTCCTCCTGTCTCTGTCTCTCTCCTGTCTCTGTCTCTCCCGCCTGTCTCTGTCTCCAGCCTGCTCCTCTCTGTCTGTATTCTCCTGCCTGTCTTGTCTCTCTCCCTGCCCTCTGTCTCTCCCGCCTGTCTCTGTCTGTATCTCTCTCACCTGTCTCTCTCTGTCTCTCTCTGTCTTCGCCCGTCTGTATCTCTCCTGCCTGTCTCTCTCTGTCTGTATTCCCCACGCCTGTCTCTCTGTTCCTGTATCTCTCTGCCTGTCTCTTTGTCTCTCTCCCTGTCTCTGTTCCTCCGCCTGTCTCTCTGTATCTCTCCTGCCTGTCTCTGTCTCCTCCTGCCTGTCTCTCAGTCTCTCCACTCTGCTCCCTCTTTCTCGCCTGTATCTCTCCTGCCTGTCTGTATCTCTCCCGCCTGTCTCAGTCTCCCGCCTGTCTCTCTGTCCTCCACTCTGTCTCCTTTCTCGCCTGTTCGTATCTCTCCCGCCTGTCTCTCTGTCTCTCTCGCCTGTCTCTCAGTCTCTCACGCCTGTCTTCTCTGTCTCACCTGTCTCCCCTTTCTCGCTCTGGCGTTCCTCTCGCCTGTCTTTGTGTCTTCCACCTGTCCCTTGTCTCTCTCTCTCTCTGTCTCTCGCCTGTCTGTATCTCTCCCGCCTGTCTCTCTGTCTCTGCACCATGATGACCATTTTAATGCGTGGAGGGAAATTTAAAGTCCAGACACCCACTGTGATCGACCTGGGTACAAGTGTTGCTGTGGAGGGAGGTTGGAGGAGGTTGGAGAGTGTTGGAGGGAGGGTTCGGAGAGTGTGGGAGGATGAGGTGGGAGGGAGGTTGGAGTGTTGGAGGAGGGGGAGAGTGTTGGAGGGAGGGTCTGAGAATGTGGAGGATGGTTGGAGGGAGTGTTGAGGAGTGTTGGAGAGTGTGGAGGGAGGGAGAGGTTGGAGGGAGGAGGGTTCGGAGAGTGGGAGGATGGTTGTAGGGGAGGTTGAGGGAGGGGAGAGTGTTATGGAGGGTTCGGAGGTGGAGGGATGGTTGGAGGAGTGTTGAGGGAGTGTTGGAGGAATGTTGGAGGTAGTGTGGGAGTGTTGAGGAGGGTTGGAAGGAAGGTTGATGGAGGTGAGAGAGGAGGAAGGTTGAGAGTGTGAGGGAAGGTTGGGAGAATGTGGGAGGGAGGATAGGAGGGAAGGTGGAGGGAATGTTGGAGGAGGATTGAAGGAATGTTGGAGGAGTGTTGGAGATGTGTGTGTGTGTGTGTGTGTGTCCCACCTCTCTTCCTTCCACCACATCTCTGATTCATCGTCTCCCTCCTCCCTCCTTTCTCACCCACCTGTTCTCCCCACCCACCGACCTCCCCAGGCTACACACACACACACACACACACACACACACACACACACACACACACACGGGAGACCATAACCAGGTTACCGCCACAACAGCACCACAATACAGAGGTGGACCCTGCGACGCTTTAATAAATACACTGACAACATGTAGATGAGCAGTTAACGACTCCCAAACACTCCAATTCCCCACCTCCTCACTCTTCCTCCCTCCTCCCTGCTTAGGTCCTGGGGTGGAGGAGGGAAGGAATGAAGGAAAGGAAGAGAAGGTAAGGGTGGGGGAGGGGAAGGAGAGAGAGAGAAGGGGAGGGAGGGAGAAAAGGGGAACTTGGTGAAGGGAGAAGGGGAGGGAAGGAGGAAAGGAGGGAGGAAGAAATGGAAGGAAACAGGGAGAAAGGGAGGGAGAGAGGAAGGGAGAAAGAGAGGGAGGAAGGAGAAGAAAGGGAGAGAGGGAGAGGAGGGAGGCCGTCACACAAGATGAACGTCATCATCACTCCTGTTGTAACAGCTCTACTCTGTGTGACCTCTCTCTCATTTGCTGTGTTAATCGTTTATATTATTATATTTCATGTTGTTGTTATTATTATTATTATTATTATTATTTATACAGGTAGTGGCAGGCGGGGGAAGTAGCAGCCGAGGAGTAGTGGGTGTCTGGGGGTAGTGGCAGGAGAGGAGTAGTGGCTGTCTGGTGGCAGGCAGGCAGGGTAGGCTGTCTGGGGGTAGTAGCTGTCTGGGGGTAGTGGCAGGGGGTGTGGCTGCTGTCTGGGGGATAGTGGCTGTCTGGAGGTAGTGGCTGTCAGGGTAGTGGCTGTCTGGGGGGGTGGCAGGTGGGGAATAGTGGCTGTCTGGGTTTAGTGGCGGTCTGGGAAGTAGCCTCCAGAGGTTACTAGCTGTTTGGTGGTAGTGGCTGTCAGGGGGGTAGTGGCGGTCTGGGGGCAGTGGTGGCGGCTCACACAACAATACAACACCAAGTCATGTTACATTGTCCGTCTCCCTCAAGATGCCCCTCCTTCCTTCCTTCCCATCCTCCTCCTTCCCCCCTCCTCCCTCCCCCTCCCACAAGACACCACTGTGCTAACAAATGGCTCATTGAAGGTACAAACAGTTATTTACTCGGGATATTAAGAATTAAATACTGACCTCCTCCTCCTCCTCCTCCTCCTGCTCCTCTTCCCCCGCCTCCCTTCCTCGTCCTCCACCTCCTCCACCCCCCTCCCCCTCCTCCCTCATCCTCCTCACTGTACAATAATGTGGTTAGAAATTATGAACTTGTGGTAAGGGAGGTTGGAGATTGTGGTAGAGGAGGTTAGGGATTGTGGTAGGTGAGGTTAGGGATTGTAGGTGAGGTTAGGGATTGTGGTAGGTGAGGTTAGGGATTGTGGTAGGTGAGGTTAGGGAATGGTGGTAGGTGAGGTTAGGGATTGTGGTAGAGGTTAGGATGTAGGTGAGGTTAGGGATGGTGGTAGGTGAGGTTAGGGATGGTGGTAGGTGAGGTTAGGGATGGTGGTAGGTGAGGTTAGGGATGGTGGTAGGTGAGGTTAGGGATGGTGGTAGGTGAGGTTAGGGATTGTGGTAGGTGAGGTTATGGATTGTGGTAGGCTGTTATATGCGATCCAGTAAGACGTGTCAATACCTATACTGACAGTGAGCGCCACAACAGGCAGACGGTGAGCGTACAGGATCGCCAGGCGTTTTGTACATTGCTTGAGCTGGCGTTAATAATAATCGATCGTGGTGTAAGTGACAGCATCTGAACCATTAGTCTGTCAGTCCACATGTTAACTTTTTCAGCTCCCCCTTCCCTGTCCTCTTGTCCCTCCTCTTCAATTCCTGTCCTTTCCTCCTCGTCAATTCCTTCCCCTTTCCATCTTGCCTTCTCTTCATTCTTCCATTCTCCTCTTTCTAATCCTCCTCTCCTCTTCCTCTCACTTTTCTCCACTTTACCCTTCCTTCCTCCTTCCCCTTCGTCCTCCCTCTTCCCTCAAACATCAATTCACATCGTCTTCCTTCCTCCCCACACTCCACTTCTTCCCACCACTGCTCTGTTTACGTCAGCCAATGCTTAAAAACAATCCTAATAACACGTGACGCGGAGATAATAACACACCTGTCAACTTGTTTACGGTAAAAATGACAGGAAAAGTGCCTAAGGGTCCCATGGGCTAGACGAACCATTTGAGACTGTGGTGATATAGTATACTGCATTTGTTAGTGCGGGGACTGGGAGTGGCGGGAAGGATGGTGGTAGGGTAGTGGCCGGGGGGGGTGGTGGGGGTAGGGTGGGTATGGGCAGGGATGGTAATGACTGTTAGGGATGGTGCTCTGATGGGTAGTGGCAGGAGGGGTAGTGGCAGGGAGGGGTAGTGACAGGGAGGGGTAGTGACAGGAGGTAGTACGAGGAGGTAGTGACAGGAGGGAAGACAGGGAGGGGCAGTGGCTGGGAGGGGCAGTGGCTGGGAGGGGTAGTGGCAGTGAGGGGGTAAGGAGTAGTGGCTGGGAGGGGCAGTGGCAGGAGGCAGTGGCTGGGAGGCAGGCAGGGAGGGGCAGTGGCAGGAGGGGCAGTGGAGGAGGGGCAGTGGCTGGGAGGTGTCAGAACTTGCAGTAAGGATTTGAAGCACCAGCTATGACAACACCCCTGAGGTCTGGCTGAGAGAGAGAGAGAGGAGAGAGAGAGAGAGAGAGAGAGAGAGAGAGAGAGAGAGAGAGAGAGAGAGAGAGAGAGGAGGGAGGAGAACTAAGGAAACAGAAAAGGGAGAAGGAGGGAGGAAAAGGGAGAAGGAGGGAGAAAAGGGAGAAGGAGGAGGAAAGGAGAGAAAACGAAAATGAGAGGTAAAATTAGAGAGAGGAGGAAGGAAAGGGCAAGGACAGAGGGAGGGAGGGATGATAATGGGTAAGAGAGGTGAGGGAAAGGTAAGGAGAGATGAGAGAATGAGTGAGAGTAGGGAGAGATAAAGAAGAGATTAAGGAAGATGAGATAATAGAGAGAGAGAGAGAGAGAGAGAGAAGAAAAGACTAAAAGAAAGTAATGAAAAGAGAAGAGACGATTAATGACGATAAAGTATGAGGAGAAACAATTATACGTTAACCTCTCTCAAAAGAAAATCCCGACCAATCAGATTACCACAGCATATATTAGCGGGTTGTGAATGGCTGGAGCAATTAGCCTCAACTAGAGGCTGTTAGTCTCATAATGACGGTGCAACAGATCCATGGGTCTGCGAGTCGCCTTACAATCTCCAGTAATTACCGATGATGACCTAACATCGCAACCATCTTTCTCCCACCACCCCACTAAATCACTACCCACCTCCTGTAACCACACCCACCCACCCACCACCCACCCACCACTGGCTCAACCCACTTCTCCACCCCTTCTTCAAATCTCAGTCTAGGAGGGATAGAGAAGGGAGGAGGGTGAGGGAAGATGAAGGAGGGTGAGGGAAGATGAAGGAGAGGAAAAAGATGAAGGAGGTGGAGGGAAGATGAAGGAGGGTGAGGGAAGGTGGGAGGATGAGAGAAGATGAAGGAGGTGAGAAGATGAGGAGGGTGAAGTAAGGTGAGGGAGGGGTGAGGGAAGGTGAAGGAGGGTGAGGTAAGGTGAGGGGAGGGTGAGGGAGGGTGAGAAGGAAGGAGGGTGAGGGAAGGTGAAGGAGGGTGAGGGAAGATGAAGGGAGGGTGAGGGAAGGGTGAAGGAGGGTGAGGAAGATGAAGGAGGGTGAGGGAAGATGAAGGAGGTGAGGGAAGGTGAAGGAGGGTGAGGGAAGATGAAGGAGGGTGAGGGGAAGATGAAGAAGGAGGTGAAGGAAGATGAAGGAGGGTGAGGGAAGGTGAAGGAGGGTGAGGGGAAGATGAAGGAGGGTGAAGGAAGATGAAGGGAGGGTGAGGGAAGGTAAGGGAGGGTGAGGGAGGGTGAGGGGAAGGTGAAGGAGGTGAGGTAAGGGGTGAGGGAGGGGTGGAGGGAGGGTGAGGGAAGGTGAGGGGAGAGGAGGGAGGTGAGGGGAGGGTAGGGAAGGTGAGGAGGGGTGAGGGAGGTGAGGGGAGGTGAGGGAGGGAGGGAGGGATGGGAGACAGTAGGGGGACAAGGTGATAATACAGGGTGTGGTAACAGGCACCTATGTTAATCTGCCAGTTAATGGACACGAGGCGAAACACAACTGATTGAGGGGGAAGGAGGTAATGAGGGTGATGGGAAGGATGGGGTGATGGGGAGGTGATGGGGGTAATGGGGGGTGATGGTGGAGGATGGGGGTGATGGGAGGTGATGGGGGTAATGAGGGGTATGGGAGGTGAGGGTAATGAGGGGTGAAAGGAATGGAGGTGATGGGGGGTATGAGGGTGATGTGGGGTGATGGGGGTGATGGTGGAGGTGATGGGGGAATGAGGGGTGATGGGGAGGTGATGGGGGAATGAGGGTGATGGTGGAGGATGGAGGTAATGAGAGGTGATGGGAGGTGATGGGGGGTAATGGAGGTGATGGGGGTAATGGGGGGATGATGGAGGTGATGGGGTGATGAGGGGTGATGGGGGTAATGAGGGTGATGGGGTAATGAGGGGATGGGGGTAGAGGGGTGATGGGAGGTGATGGGGGTAATGGGGGATGGTGGAGGTGATGGGGGGTAATGAGGGGTGATGGGGTAATGAGGGGTGGTGGGGGGTGATGGTGAGAGATGGGGGTAATGAGGGTAATGGGGGGTGATGGTGGAGGGGATGGGGGTAATGAGGGGTGGTGGTAATGGGGGTAATGGGGTGGTGATGGAGGAGTGGTGGTAATGGAAGAGGCAAATGAAGTAGGGGGGGTGTGATGGGGATAATGGTGAGGGTTGACTTCTGACTAACCCATTAACGGTGCGCGTGTAGTTGGTCTTAATAACAGGTGAAGAAATTATAAGAAATTAATGGGTAATTAGCTAATGGTCTTAATAATGGGTAATGATATAATTGGGGGTAATTAATGGGTGATGAATTGAGGGGTAATTAATAGATGATTATATAATGGTCTTGTTAATGGGTGGTGATCCATATCTTCCTTTTTTCTTTCTCATCGCAATTTCTCTTCCTACCCCCTCCTCCTCTTTCCCCTTTCCCTCATCTTCCTTCCTCTTCTCTCCTCCTCCTCCTCACAGAAGCACCTTACTATCCAGTCCAGTTCCCATCACTAGGGGCGGCTGGAGTCTTAGAGGAATCCTAAAGGTCCTTCCTATTATGCTGGACCTCCTTCAAGTCCTTCTTCTCCACGGAAGGATCCTTGGGCAGAAGGATCACGCAACCTAACCAAGCCAAGCCAAGTCAAGCCAAACCAAACCTACTCTAACCTAACCTAACCAAACGTAACCTAACCTAACCAAATCAAACTAAACAAAGCCAAACCTAACCTAACCAAGCCAAACCTAACCTAACCTAACCAAGCAAAACCAAACCAAGCCAAACCTAACCTAACCAAGCCAAACCTAACCAAACCAAGCCAAACCAAACCAAATCAAACCAAGCCAAACCTAACCAAACCAAAGCCAAACCTAACCTAACCTAACCAAGCAAAACCAAACCAAGCCAAACCTAACCTAACCAAGCCAAACCTAACCAAACCAAGCCAAACCAAACCAAATCAAACCAAGCCAAACCTAACCAAACCAAACCCAACCTAACCTAACCAAGCCAAACCAAACCAGTCAACCCAACTCAACGTCAAACCTAACCTAACCAAGCCAAACCCAACCCAACCAAGCCAAACCCAACCAAGCCAAACCCAACCTTAACCTAACTGTCAAACCTAACCTAATCCAAGCCAAACCAATCCCAACCAAGCCAAACCAAAACCAAGCCAAACCTAACCTAAGCCAAACCCAACTCCAACTGCCAAACCCAACCCAACCGCCAAACCTAACCAAGCCAAACCTAACCTAACCTAACCAAGTTTAAACCTAACCTAACTAAGCCAAACCTAACCTAACTAAGCTTCTAAACCTAACCTAACTAAGCCAAACCTAACCTAACCAAGCCAAACCTAACCTAATCCCAACTCAAGCCAAACCTTATCCGGCCAAACCTAACCTAACCCAACTGCTCAAACCTAACCTAACCAAGCCAAACCTAACTGGCCAGTATCCCAACCTAACCTAACCGGCCAAACCTAACCTAACCGTTAAAACCTAACCCAACCTAACCAAGGCTAACCTAACCCAACCTAACTAAGCCAAACCCAACCCAATCCGCCAAACCCAACCTAACCAAGCCAAACCCAACCTAACCAGTTAAACCTAACCTAACCAAGCCAAACCTAACCAAACCAAGCCAAACCTAACCAAGCCAAACCTAACCTAACCAAAACTCATTTAACCAAACCCAACCAATACCAACCACCAACATCTCAAAAGATAACCACACTATTCATATATATATTTCTTTACACACCACCAAGACAAACAAACAAACAAACAAACAAACAAACAAACACTCTGGGTATTGTTTTTGTTTTGTTTTAATGTAATATTTTGTGATCGGTAATAATAATGGAATCTGAGATGGTGATAGGTGATAGGTGATAGGTGGTAGGTGATAGGTGATAGGTGATAGATGATAGGTGACAGGTGAGAGATGATAGGTGACAGGTGAGAGATGATAGGTGACAGGTGAGAGATGATAGGTGACAGGTGAGAGATGATAGGTGACAGGTGAGAGATGATAGGTGACAGGTGAGAGATGATAGTATGTGTGGAGAGATGATAGGTGATGGTGGTAGGTGACAGACAGGTGAGAGAGATGATAGGGTGACAGGTGAGAGATGATAGGTGACAGGTGAGAGAGATGATAGGGTGACAGGTGAGAGGTAGATAGAGTAGGTGACAGGTGAGAGATGACAGGTGACAGGTGAGAGATGATAGGGGTGATAGGAGAGGTGAGAGATGATAGGTGAGACAGGTGAGAGATGATAGGTGACAGGTGAGAGATGATGTAAGACAGGTGACAGGTGGTAGGTGATAGGTGATAGAGAGAGATGATAGGTGACAGGTGAGAGATGATAGGTGACAGGTGAGAGATGATAGGGTGACAGGTGAGATGATAGGTGACAGGTGAGAGATGATAGGTGACAGGTGAGAGATGATAGGTGACAGGTGAGAGATGATAGGTGACAGGTGAGAGATGATAGGTGACAGGTGAGAGATGATAGGTGACAGGTGAGAGATGATAGGTGACAGGTGAGAGATGATAGGTGACAGGTGAGAGATGATAGGTGACAGGTGAGAGATGATAGGTGACAGGTGAGAGATGATAGGTGACAGTTGACAGGCGATAGTTTACAGGTGATAGGTGATAGTTTACAGGTAAGAGATGAGTTTGACAGATGATAGGTGAGAGTTGACAATTGACAGGTGAGAGATGACAGCACACAGGTGAGAGGACAGGTAACAGATGACAACTGAGAGTTTACAGGTGAGAAATGGCAGGTGACAGATAACAGTTGACAGGTGACAAGACAGATAAGAGAGGTAAGAGGTGAGAGTAGACGAGGTAATTCTGCAACACCTCCCACCTCCATGTTGTTATTGTTATGTTAATGAGACGACGAACATCACCACACTACTCCTTCCTTCAACACAACAACAACAGCAACAACAACTAATTCTTAAACGTTTATAATGATAAATGTTCCCTTACGAGATGATGATAATAACAGTAATAATAACAGCAACAATAATAACAACAAAAATAACAATAGCAACGAGAATAATAATAATAATAATAATAATAATAATAATAATAATAATAATAATATTAATAATAATAATATAAATAATAACAATATAAATAATAATAATAATAATAATAATAATAATAATAATAATAATAATAATAATAATAATAATAATAATAATAATAATAATAATAATAATAATATATTAATAGTAAACTAAAGCAGATTCACATAAGCAAGAATATTTTTTCATAACTCTTAATGCAGAACTAAATAAGATGGAATATTTCCCTTAAGATTCAATACAAGTTTTGTCTTCAACAAAAGACTACACGCTCAAGAGGGGAATCTATTCACAGATCCCTTGAGAGAGAGACTTAAAAGAACATAACTGTCATCTCTAAGTGACTGTTGAGAGTATTACGGTCTAAAACCTTGACTACAGCCTCCAGTCTGTTCATTTATCATAGTCTGCGTTCCCTCAGAGCTAACGTAACAAACAATTTCGCCATTAAATGCTAAATTACGCAAGATTTTCTCACCATAATCAGTAGAGATGTTTAGGAAGAAGGGAAACTAGTGGTGTTTTGGTTGTGATATGGTGGTGTGTGGCAACTCTCCCTCCCTCCCTCCCTCCCTCCGCTACTGGCCGCGAGATGGCACTTAATCTGCTTATCTCCAGCCCCTTGGACGTCTTTGATTCACCTCAGAGCCTGGAACCCACACACCTCTCTCTCTCTCTCTCTCTCTCTCTCTCATAGACGCAACACACGGAGACAAATTCAAAGTGAGACAGAAGAAGAGAGACACAACAACAAGTAAATAATTATCTCACATTGATGTAAGAGATGTTATTACAGGTATATATTGTAACTAGTGATGATGATGATGATGATGATGATGATGGTGATGATGATGATGATGATGATGGTGATGATGATGATGATGATGATGATGGTGATGATGATGATGATGATGATGGCAGTGATGATGATGATGGTGATGATGATGATGATGGCAGTGATGATGATGATGATGGGATGATGAGGAATGATGATGATGATGATGATGATGATTGATGAGAGTGATGATGATGATTGGCAGGATGATGATGATGATGATGGCAGTGATGATGATATATGAGATGATGATGATGATGATGATGATGATGAGGATGATGAATGATGATGATGATGATGATGATAATGATGAAATGATGATGATGATGATGATGATGATGATGATGATGATGATGATGATGATGATGATGATGGCAGTGATGATGATGATGATGATGATGATGATGATGATGATGATGATGATGGCAGATGATGATGATGATGGCAGTGATGATGATGATGAGAGATGATGATGATGATGATGATGATGATGAGGATGATGATGATGATGATGATATGATGAGATGATGATATAATGATGATGACAGTGATGATGATGATGATGATGATAATGATGATGGCAGTGATGATGATGATGATGGCAGTGATGATGATGATGATGATGGCAGTGATGATGATGATGATGATGGCGTGATGATGATGATGATGAGGATGATGATGATGATGATGATGATGATGAGATGATGATGATGATATGATGATGATGATGATGATATGATGATAAATGATGACAGTGATGATGATAATGATGATGGCAGTGATGATGATGATGATGGCAGTGATGATGATGATGATGATGGCAGTGATGATGATGATGATGATGGCAGGATGATGATGATGATGAGGATGATGATGATGATGATGATGATGATGAGGATGATGATGATGATGATGATGATGATGATGATGATGATGATAATGATGATGACATGAAGATGATGATGATGATAATGATGATGGCAGGATGATGATGATGATGGCAGGATGATGATGATGATGATGGCAGGATGATGATGGTGATGATGGCATGATGATGATGGTGATGATGGCAGTGATGATGATGAGATGGCAGTGATGATGATGATGATGATGATGATGATGATGATGATGATGATGATGATGATGGTGAGATGAGATGATGATGTGATGGCAGTTGAGATGATGATGATGATGATGGTGATGATGATGATGATGATGATGATGATGGTGATGATGATGATATTGATGATGGCAGTGATGATGATGACGATTATTATTTTTATCATTATTAAAATATCGCAAACACTCCCACTCCCATCCTCTCAGACTAACTCACGCCCATCCCCATCCGTTTCAGCCTCTTTGTCGGCTCACGCCCATTCACCCTCACTCCAGTCCACTCAGACATGCTAACGCCCACTCCCATCAACTCACACCCACTCACGCCCATTCCCACCCACTCACACCCACTTCATTACTGGATGCTGGGCGGATAAGCTGCTGGACAACACTTTTTCTCCCTCCTCCTCCTTCCACTCTCACCTCCCTCCCATTATCTCCTCCACATTCCTCCCTTCATCCTTTCTCCCCTCCCCCACTATTCTTCCTCCCTCCCTCCCTCCCTCAGCCAAGTAACAGACAGGATTATTACGATGAAGAAGAGAGGGAAGGATGGAAGGAGGGAGGGGCGTGGAGGGAATATGGAGGCCTGAGGGGGAGGAGGGGAGGGACGAAGGAATTTGGAGGCCTGAGGGAGGGAGGGGCGTGGAGGAATAGGAGGCCTGAGGAGGGAGGAGGACGGGAGGAATATGGAGGCCTGAGGGAGGAAGGCGTGGAGGGAATATGGAGGCCTGAGGGAGGAGGGGAGGGCGGGAGGGAATATGGAGGCCTGAGGGAGGGAGGGCGGAGAAAGGAGGCCTGAGGGAGGAGGAGGGGCGTGGAGGGAATATGGAAGGAACATGGAAGAAGGATGAGGAAGCAGATAAGACATGATAGATATAATTGAAGAAACGAGAAGTAGCAAGGAGGAAGAGAGAGGAAGAGAAGAGAGGAGCAGGAGGAGAGGAGGAGAAGAGAATGGGAGTGAAGAGGACCATCGAAAAGGCATAAGAGGGAGGGAGAAAAGGTGATAGAAAGAGGAATCGGAGGAGAGAAGATTAGATAATAAGTGAGGAGAAGATAAGAGGAAAAGAAGAGGACTTTGATGACTTGATCCCTTGAGTACGATGATTTGATCCCTGATCCCTTGAGTACGATGATTTGATCCCTTGATCCCTTGAGTACGATGATTTGATCCCTTGATCCCTTGAGTACGATGAATTAACCCACTGAGTACGATGACTTAATCCCTTGAGTACGATGAATTAACCCACTGAGTACGATGACTTGATCCTTGAGTACGATGAATTAACCCACTGAGTACGATGAACAAATCACTGAGTACGATGACTTAATCCCTTGAGTACGATGAATAACCCACTGAGTACGATGACTTGATCCCTTGAGTACGATGAATTAACCAATTGAGTACGATGACTAACCCACTGAGTACGATGAATTAACCCACTGAGTACGATGAATTAACCACTGAGTACGATGACTTAATCCCTTGAGTACGATGAATTAACCCTTGAGATGATGAATTAACCACTGAGTACGATGACTTAATCCCTTGAGTACGATGAATTAACCCACTGAGTCCGATGAATTAAACCACTGAGTACGATGAATTAACCCACTGAGTACGATGATTAATCCTTGAGTACGATGAATTAACCCACTGGAGTACGATGAATTAACCCACTGAGTACGATGACTTAATCCCTTGAGTACGATGAATTAACCACTGAGTACGATGAATTAACCCATTGAGTACGATGAATTAACCCACTGAAGATGACTAACCCTGAGTACGACTTGATCCCTTGAGTACGATGCATTAACCCACTGAGTACGATGAATTAACCCACTGAGTACGATGAATTAACCCACTGAGTACGATGAATTAACCCATTGAGTACGATGACTTAATCCCTTGAGTACGATGAATTAACCACTGAGTACGATGAATTAACCCACTGAGTACGATGACTTAATCCCTTGAGTACGATGAATTAACCCACTGAGTACGATGAATTAACCCACTGAGTACGATGAATTAACCCACTGAGTACGATGAATTAACCCACTGAGTACGATGAATTAACCACTGAGTAATGGTACTTAATCCCTTGAGTACGATGAATTAACCCACTGAGTACGATGAATTAACCCACTGAGTACGATGAATTAACCCACTGAGTACGATGAATTAACCCCTGAGTACGATGAATTAACCCACTGAGTACGATGAATTAACCACTGAGTACGATGACTTAATCCCCTGAGTACGATGAATTAAACCCACTGAGTACGATGAATTAACCCACTGAGTACGATGACTTAACCCTTGAGTACGATGAATTAACCACTGAGTGATGACTTAACCCTTGAGTACGATGAATTAACCAACCCCTTGAATACTGCTTTCCTCCCACCTTTCCTTCCTACCCACTTAATCCTTTCTTCCACTCCTTCCTTCCCTCCCTCTCTACCCCCTTCCTTTCTATCCTTCAATCTCTACATCCACTCTCCCACCCTCCTTCCATCACCCTCCTCCCACCTCCTTCCATCACCCTCCACCTTCCTTCTCCCTCCCTTCCTCCTTCCTCCTCCCAGATAACGTCACCCATCACAAACATCGTCAAAGTGACCATTTGACCTGATCACAACCAAGTCACGTAGAGTTGACCTGATCACAAACGGTCAATGTAGAGTTGACCTGATCACAACCAAGGTCAATGAAGAGTTGAACTGATCACAACCAAGGTCACTGTAGAGTTGACCTGATCACAACCAAGGTCAATGAAGAGTTGACCTGATCACCTCAAGGTCAATGTAGAGTTGACCTGATCACAACCAAGGTCAATGAAGAGTTGACCTGTCACAACCAGGTCACTGTAGAGTTGACCTGATCACAACCAAGGTCAATGAGAGTTGACCAGTTCACCAAGGTCAATGAAGAGTTGACCTGATCACAACCAAGGTCAATGTAGAGTTGACCTGATACAACCAAGGTCAATGAAGGTTGACCTGATCACACTAAGGTCAATGAAGAGTTGACCTGTCACAACCAAGGTCAGTGAGGTTGATCACAACCAAGGTCATAAGAGTTGACCTGATCACAACCAAGATTGTGAGAGTTGACCTGATCTAACCAAGGTCACTGTAGAGTTGACCTGATCACAACCAAGGTCAATGTGAGTTGGTGGATCACAACAAGGTCAATGTAGAGTTGACCTGATCACAACAAGGTCAATGAAGAGTTGACTGATCACAACCAAGGTCAATGAAGAGTTGACCTGATCTGTAAAAGGTCAATGTAGAGTTGATCACAACAAGGTCAATGAAAGTTGACCTGATCACAACAAGGTCAATGAAGAGTTGACCTGATCACAACCAAGGTCAATGTAGAGTTGACCTGATCACAACCAAGGTCAATGAAGAGTTGACCTGATCACAACAAGGTCAATGAAGAGTTGACCTGATCACAACCAAGGTCAATGTAGAGTTGATCCTGTCACAACCAAGGTCAATGAAGAGTTGACCTGATCACACCAAGGTCAATGAAGAGTTGATCACAACCAAGGTCAATGTAGAGTTGACCTGATCTGACTCAAGGTCAATGAAGAGTTGACCTGATCACAACAAGGTCAATGAAGAGTTGACCTGATCACAACCAAGGTCAATGTAGAGTTGACCTGATCACAACCAAGGTCAATGAAGAGTTGACCTGATCACAACCAAGGTCAATGAAGAGTTGACCTGATCCAACCAAGGTCAATGAAGAGTTGACCTGATCACAACTAAATCAATCATAATCATACGAGCTCTTGTTGTGTGATTATAACAATATTCTTTATGTCAACAAGAGAGGTGGAACAACTGACTACCACGACACCAACCATACTGCTGTGTGTGTGTGTGTGTGTGTGTGTGTGTGTGTGTGTGTGTGTGTGTGTGTGTGTGTGTGTGTGTGTGTGTGTGTGTGTGTGTGTGTGTGTGTGTGTGTGTGTGTGTGTGTGTGTAAGTTTCTGAAGGTTGTTGGAGGTGAGATTTATGAGTCGACAGGTGATAGTGGGGAGGAGGGAGAGAAGGAAGGGAAAGGGAGAGAAGGAAGAAGGAGAGAGAGAAGGGAAGAAGGAAAGGAGAAGAGGAGGGAGGGAAGAGGGAGAAAAAGAGGGAGAAGAGAAAGGAGGGAAGAAGGGAGGAGGAAGAAGGAGAAAGGAAGAATGGAGAGGGGAGAAGAGAAAGGAGAGGGGGAGGGAGAAGGGAGAGAGGAAGAAGAAGGGAGAAAAGGAAGAATGGAGTAGGGGAGAAGAGAAAGGAGAGGGGAGAAGGGAGAAGGAGAGAGGAAGGGAGAAAGGGAAGAATGGAGTGGGGAGAAGAGAGAAAGGAGGGGAAGAACGGAAGGAGAGAGGAAGAAGGAAGAAGGGTGGGGAAAGAGAAAGGAGAGGGAGAGAAGGAAGAAGGAAGAAGGGAGAGAAGTGAAAAGGGAGAACAGCACCACGAGAATACCAACAGGTCCTGCGGCTCAGACTATACAGACTGGTAAACACAAGACAGTTTAACACACAGGTGAGTATATGAGATGGACTGTGGTGGTAGGTGTGTGGTGTCAGGTGTCGTGCTGGGTGTGTGGTGGCAGGTGTGTGGTAGGGTATGTGGTGGCAGGTGTGTGGTGGCAGGTGTGTGGTGTCAGGTGTGTCGTGGCAGGTGTGTGGTGGCAGGTGTGTCGTGGTAGGTGTGTGGTGTGGGTGTGTGGTGGTAGGTGTGTGTCAGGTGTGTCGTGGCAGGTGTGTGGTGTGGGTGTGTGGTGTGTGTGTGTGTCAGGTGTGTGGTAAGAGTGTGTGTGTCAGGTGTGTGGTGTCAGGTGTGTCGTGGCAGGTGTGTGGTGTCAGGTGTGTCGTGGCAGGTGTGTGGTGTCAGGTGTGGTGTCAGGTGTGTGGTGGTAGGTGTGTGGTGTCAGGTGTGTGTTGGCAAGTGTGTGTCAGATGGGTAGCAGGTGTGTGGTGGTAGGTGTGTGTGTAAGTGTGTGGTGGTGTGGGTGTTTTGTTAGAGTGTGTGGTGGTAGTGCATGGTGGCAAGTGTGGTGGTGTGTGGTGGTAGGTGTGTAGTGGTAGGTGTGTGTGGTGCAAGTGTGTGGTAGGTGTGTGGTGGGGTGTATCGTGGCAAGTGTGAGGTGGCAGTGTGTGGTGTGGGTGTGTGGTGGTAGGTGTGTGAGTGGTAGGTGTGTGTGGGTGGGTGTGTGTGGTGGTAGGTGTGTGGTGGGAGGTGTATCGTGGCAAGTGTGGTGGCAAGTGTGGTGTGGGTGTGTAGTGTCAGGTGTGTGTTGCAGGTGTGTTGTGGTTAGGTGTGTAGTGGTAGGTGTGTGGTGGTAGGTGTGTCGTGGCAAGTGTGTGGTGGCAGGTGTGTCGTTGTAGGTGTGTAGTGGCAGGTGTGTCTGTAAGTGTGGGGTGGCAGGTGTGTAGTGGCAGGTGTGTAGTGTCAGGTGTGTGGTGGCAAGTGAGTGGTGTCAGGTGTGTGGTGTCAGGTATATGGTGTAAGGTGTGTGGTGCCAGGTGTGTGAGAAGATGACCACAAGAGGAAGAGCTAAAGACAGATTTATCTAACTGTGTATACTGTAGTTATCTCTATATACACATAAATGTATATAGTTATGTAAATGATGTAATCTGGGCAGAGAAGAGGAGACAAGACTAAGGGGAACAGAATGAGGTAAGAGAAGTGAGGTTAAATGAAGAAGGAAGAAGAGAGAGGGGAAGAGAATGGAGTGTCTGGGAGAGATGACGATAAAAGTGAGAGAGAGAGAGAGAGAGAGAGAGAGAGAGAGAGAGAGAGAGAGATCACCTGTGTGTGTTCTTCACCACACGCCATCCACGCCTAATGGTGGTAGAGGGCGTGTACCCTCCACGCCATGTGTTTATAGTGGGCGTGTACCCTCAGCACCCACTGGTGGATGTGGGCGTGTACCGTTCACACCTAGTGGAGGTATTGGGCGTGTACCGTCCACGCCCGCTAGGAGTAGTGGGCGTGTACCATCGACGCCCACTGGTGGTAGTGGGCGTGTGCCGTCCAAGCCAGGTTGTGGGTGCCGACTACCCTAGAGGCTCCACCACAAATTTGCATCAAAAGCCAACGCCTTAACGAGCGGAGAATTGTGGAGGCGGGAGGGGCGGGGCGGGGCGGGGCGGGGTGGTGATGGCCCTCCACCAACACGCATATCGATTAAGTATTTAGAGTGTAATTCATATGTAAATAACCGGCCGCATGAAGTGTGAAAATCAACACACAAACGCCTATCATCATGACGGCCCCGCGCCCGCCTCGCCATTCACCAATTACCCTTGCAAATACCTCATTAGACAGTCCGCGCTGAAATGATTCTTGATTTCAGCTTGTAAATGTTGGTGGAATAGTTGATTAAAATGGTGTTCAGTGGGCAAACTCCTCGCTAAAGGATCCATTTTAAGCGGGGTGAGAGTAAAGGGATCACAACGCGATACCGAGTAAGAGGCTGTCAATCATAATGAGAGCCACGTGCTGATTGGCTGGCCGCGCAGGGGGAGGGACCAATGGGCGGCGAGTCGGGAGAAAGGGGTGGAGCTTATCGGACGCTGTCGCCCTCTTGCAAGTCTCATATTTATCGCTTTATGTCTTTCTTCTCCTTATTTCGTAAATTTTGGACGTGGCGATGTAAGAAGGTGGTTTAAGAGTGGTGAGGGTGGGGTGGGTGTGGGGTCATATGGGCGTGGGTGGGCGTGAAGGGTATATGTGGGTGTGAGTGTGGGTTAGGTATCGTGGTCGTCAAGTCCCGCCTCCTCTTGCCCACCCAAAATGGCTAATAATGGCGGGCTGGGCGGCCAGGCCGATTAGCCGGAGTGCGGGTGCGTGTGGCCCGCGTCTCGGCGCAGGACCGTTGCGGACCGGGCCGCCGCGCCCGCAATAAGGCCGGATCACTGGCCCACCTGAGCCACTCGGGGCGTGAACCCCCGCCCGCCACGGCTCATCCCGCGCTCATCACCAGCCGCCCCCGCGCCAGTTGAACGCCGCCACTCCACGCGCGCACCACGCCATGCGAGGCGCGCACTGACCCGCTCACACGCCCACACACCCGTCAAGTGATACACAGTGGACACAGTGAGAGCCCTCGAGATGAACCTGCTACACCCTGACCGCGGGGCGCTCTACGCCAACATGCTGGGCTCGATGGGCTCAACGAGCGCCTCCCTCCCCCAGCGCTCCCCCTTCGCCATCCAGGAGCTCCTCGGTCTGGGGTCCTCGGAGGGCCAAAGGTCACCGCCAGGTCTGGGGTCGCCACCTTCCATCACGCCCTCCGCCCTGGGCACGTCTCTGGGCACCTCCGCCTACACGGCCGCCCGCACCCTCGCCTCCCAGGCCTCCCAGCTGCTGGAGCCCTTGGTGGTGGGTGCGGGCGCGGGCGTGGGTATGGGTGCCGGCATGCGGGGTTACTTCGGTCAGTTCAACCCCTTCAGCCCCGGTCCTCCCCAAATGTTGGCTCTTGACCCCGCCCTCAGACACGACGCCCACCACCACGCCCACGCCCATCCAGGTAACGCGTACTCCTACTCAGGTAAAGCAAACTCCTATTTTCGTATTACACACATACCCACGTGACACCCACACAACTAACATACCCACGTGACAATCTATACAATAATATACCCACGACACCCACAACTAACATACCCACGTGACACCTACACAACCAATATACCCACATACACCACGTGACACCTAACCAACATACCCACGTGACACCCACACAACACACCCACGTGACACCCACACAACTAACATACCACATACCCACGTGACACCCACACAACTAACATACCCACATACCCACGTGACACCCACACAACTAATAGTTACCCACGTGACACCCACACAACTAACATGCCCACAACACATGTGTGACACCCACAACCAACATACCCACATACCCACGTGACACCCACACAACCAACACACACACACACACATGATACCCACAACAACTAACATACACACACCACGTGACACACATGCTCACTATAGCACACACACACACACACACACATGCTCACCATAGTAGCACACACACACACACACACACATGCCTACCATAGTAGCACACACACACACACACACACACACACACACACACACACACACACACACACACACACACACACACACACACACACACACACTCACACACACACTCAGTAACATACAGTAATTAGCTATTTAGTCAAACCTAACCCATATATCTGTTATTTCAATACTTGTTCTGAACGTGTTCTTCCTATATTGAGGTCAAATAAATACCGACTTTGAACGTGTCCTTGTTACAGTCAGGTCAGATCAGTATACTTGTTCTTAACCTACTCTTGTAATTAAGGTCATAACATCCTTGTTTTGATTATCTCTATGTTATACTCATGCCCGGTTAATACATGTTTTAGCGTGTCTATGTTGAATAGAGGTCAGATGAGGTCAGGTCAGGTCAGGGGAACATTAACCAAATGACCTCTAGTAATATTTTTGTTTTTACTTAAGACGATGCTGAAGGAATTCTTATATAATGTGTCTGAATAATAAACTCACTTCCTCCCTTCATATGAAAAGGTTCAATTCACCTCTATGGCAGCCATCAGATCCCTCCTCCCACTGTCTCCCACACTAAATTGATCTCATCCTCACTCCCACACTACATAACTTCCACTACATAACTCCCACACTACATAACTTCCACACTACATAACTCCCACACTACATAACTCCCACACTATATAACTCCCACACTACACAACTCCCACACTACATAACTCCCTCACTACATAACTCCCTCACTACATAACTCCCTCACTACATAACTCCCACACTACATAACTCCCGCACTACATAACTCCATAACTACATAACTCACACACTACATAACTCCCTCACTACATAACTCCCTCACTACATAACTCCCTCACTACATAGCTCCCTCACTCCATAACTCACACATTTACATAACTCCCTCACTCCATAACTCACACACTACATAACTCACACACTCACATAACTCCCTCACTCCATAGCTCACACACTGCATAACTCCCTCACTCCATAAATCCCTCACTACATAACTCCCTCACTCCATAACTCCCACACTACGTAACTCCCTCACTACATAACTCCCTCACTCCATAACTCACACACTACATAACTCCCTCACTACATAACTCACACACTACATAACTCCCTCACTCCATAACTCCCACACTGCATAACTCACACACTACATAACTCACACACTACATAACTCACACACTACATAACTCCCACACTACATAACTCCCACACTACATAACTCCCACACTACATAACTCCCACACAAGCATTAAAATGTTCACTGACTTCAATTTACTTTAAAGAAATTATCATTATTATTATTATTATTATTATTATAATTATTATTATTATTATTATTATTATTATTATTATTTACTTTATTAACATTCCTAAGATTATCAAGATTATTTTTAATGAAGACTTTTAACTTTCTTATTCATCTTTGTTAAAAATTTGATTATCGAGAAGAGAAATTAACCTGACTGATGAACTGACTAATTAATGGATCTTGTTACACCTGTTTTTGTTTTATTACAGGTGTTTTAACTATAGAGGTTACTGTACTGTAAAACATATTCATTTGGTGGTAATAATAAAATAACAATAATAATAATAATAATAATAATAATAATAATAATAATAATAATAATAATAACAATAATAATAACAATAATAATAATAATAATAATAATAATAATAATAATAATAATAATAATAATAATAATAATAATAATAATAATAATAATAATAATAATAATAATAATAATAATAATAATAATAATAATAATAATAATAATAATAATAATAATAATAATAATAATAATAATAATACTCACTACTACACACTGCTATGCATATTCATTACTACTACTTCCACAACTACTACTACTACTACGACAACTACTACTACTACGACTACTATTATTAATATTTTATCTAGAGCAATATTATGAACTTATTAAATACTAACATAAAATACTATAATTCAAATTTCCCCCCAAAATATATGTTATATTATACTATATTACACTATGATATATATTCTGGTATTATTATTTACTGGTTATAGTGTTATATGCTCTATAATACAGTATATTGGAAGTACTATTGTCTGTCTCTAATTGGTTGTTATGATCGTTTGGGTGTTGTTATTGTACTCGAATTATTGATGGTTATTGTTATTTTTGTTTGTTTCTTTTTTGTATTTCTTCTCGTTGTTTTCTTTTTTCATCTGATTTATTTTTTTTCTTTTTCCTTTTACTTCTTTTTCTTCTTCATTTATTTCAGTTATTATTGTTTTCATGAATTTTTTGGGTGAACACTTAGTGGGAATAATTTTGTTCAATATGAGATAATTTTTGGTATGATTATTATTATTATTATTGTTATTATTATTATTATTATTATTATTATTATTATTATTATTATTATTATTATTATTATTATTATTATTATTATTTCTTTATTCAATTTAGGCTTTTGATAATGTGTACAAATATGAGTTAATTTGTACACATGTAAACGCATAAATTCATGTTCGTAAACTTGTAGACATATGCACTGAACTATACACATACCAGTTCTCTACACGTGTGCGCTTTTTGTACATATGTAATTTGTGTACATGTCCGTTAACTTGTACACATGACAGACCTACACATACGCACACTGTAGAATAAAATTAACTTGTGGATCTATAATACATTAATTTATATCCAATACAACCAATACATCATACCTCTGGGCATAATACAACATACAAGCACATACAAGCACATACAAGCACATACATTCACATAGTTATGCGATACTCTCATACAACCAAAGCATTAATACAAGAATCTAAATTAATACAAGTATACAGGGTACTTATTTGATACATTATCCAGCTATATAAATTTATACACATATTTACCAATACATTCATTAATAACAATTATACAGAAATTTATACATGTATGACTCAAACTATATAAACAGTAATACACATTCATACTAACACTCAGGGACACTATATACATTCTAGTTTATATACACAGTTATCATATAAATTAAGACATAATGTTATATAAATACCGACTGGCCACTATACAGTTTCTACCATACACATTGTTAAATCATAAAAATATACACACAAATGGTCATACACGCTCACACAGGGATACTATTCAAATTGTTCAGTCATACACACAGAATACAAACTGGCAATACACATTCATACTAAACAACCACATCTCTATACTATACAAACCATTCAGATATACACGCAATTTAGACTGCCAAACACACACACACACACACACATACACAATATCACTGCACACACACACACACACACACACACACACACACACTTTGGTGAAAAATATTATACATTGGTGGTTGAGAGAGAGAGAGAGAGAATATATGGGTTGGCAACGATGACTCGAGGGAGAGTGAGGACGGAGGAGGGATGGAGGGACGGAAGGAAGGTAGGGGATCGGAGGGAAAGAATTAGGGTGGAGGGAACAGCAGTGCCTCTCTCTCTCTCTCTCTCTCTCCGTTTGTGAGTTAACGTGCTCCAGCCAGGGTCGTTCACCATGGATTTTCCCTCGTTTACATTCCGTTCATGGTGGTATCCCCTCCTAGCTGTACGGGAGGGGGAGGAGAGGGGGAGAGGGTGGGGGAGACGAGATGTAGAAGTGCAGGGGGAAGAGAGGAGGGAAGGAGGGGGTGAAGGGAGGAGGAAGAGGAGAGGGAAGAAGATTAGGAGGAGGAGGAGGAGGTGGAGGGCGAAGGGAAGGAAGGTGGAAGTGGGGGTGGAGACGAGAGATGGAGGGGGAAGGGGGCAAATGGGAGGTGAAGGTAGAGGAACAAGAGAGAGAGAGAGAGGGGGGGGGTAGATGTTAAGAGAAGGAGGGAGGTCAGGGGGTAAGGGGAGGGTGAGATAGGGGGATTATAAAAGGGGGAGAGGGGGTGGGAGAGTTGGGAGTGGGGTGGGAGAGTGGGGGGGTGAGAGGAAGGGAGAGTTGAGAGGGCTTAGTCATAGCCATTCAGAGCTCCAACACTGATTTTCTCT
>NW_024739403.1:8157585-8187585 GCF_018991925.1 Homarus americanus
CTGGTGTCGACTTTAATAATTTAGTCTCGGGTATAACTTGAGGCGTGACGGGGGCTATTTCTGTCTGTCTGTCTGTCTGTCTGTCTGTCTGTCTGTGTTTTGTCTGTCTTTATATTATACTTAACAATATATTAAGGGTATCGAATTAAATTATTATTATTATTATTATTATTATTATTATTATTATTATTATTATTATTATTATTCATTATTATTCGAAGCGACTACGAAAAATGACGTCAAGTGTTCTTTAGTTCACTCTATGTTCTCTTCGATGTTTTCAAGTTCTCTACGTGTTATTGCGAAGACTTGGGTTCTGTTTAGTTTATTTTCAGTACCCGAGGAGCTTGACCAACAGGAACAGGCGGAAGAGACTCTTAGAGCAGTTTTAACCAATAGAAACAGCCGGGAGGGATTCATACTGCAGTCTTAACCAATAGGAACAGGCGGGAAGGATTCATACTGCAGTCTTGACCAATAGGAAAAGGGGAAGGGTTCTTACTGCAGTCTTAACCAATAGGAACAGGCGGAAAGGATTCATACTGCAGTCTTGACCAATAGGAACAGGCGGGAAGGATTCATACTGCAGTCTTAACCAATAGGAACAGGCGGGAAGGATTCATACTGCAGTCTTGACCAATAGGAACAGGCGGGAAGGATTCTTACTGTAGACTTAACCAATAGGAATCGGCGTGAGAAGTCCCTATTGTAGCTCTAAACGTGATTCAACAACTACTGGGTATACTTGTTGTTGAAGACTGTTATTAATAGTGTAATGTATTAAGCTTCAACAAAATAAGGTTCTTGGTGATAAAGTTCTAAAAACCCAGGATAATTCCCCCCCCCCTAAAAAAAAATTCTTTATCCTGGGAAAATTTAACAAAAAAAGCTCTATCCTGCGACGATCAGCCTTAAAAAGTTCAAAAGAAAATAGTAGTATAATAATTTTAAAACAGCAATCAGTAAGTCTTATAATTTGACTTAACTAAACAATAACTTTTTAAAACGAAGATAGAAGCAATTGTGTCCATCGTTAAATATTAATATCACAAGTATATCCACCCCACTCTCCATTCCCCCTCCCCTCTCCATTCCACTATCCCCTTCCCTCTCTCTTGTCAATCCTATTTTCACACTTTCCTTTCCCTTGTTTACTTACCCCCCTCCCTCCCTCCTTCCTTCCTTCCCTCACAAGCCCCTCTTTTTTTATTAATCCATCCCCACTCGGTAATACCCCTTCCCTCCTCCCTCTCCGTCCTCTCTCTTTCCCCTACCTACCTCTCCTCCCACCTCCACTCTCACACTATCTCTCCCCCTCCTCATTCTCCCCCTTTCCCTCCATCCCCCAGACCTCCATTCCCTCCATATCACCCCCTCCCCCACTTTCCCACCACCTCTTTTACAACTTATTAACGCATTCCCCCAACCATAACCCTCCCCTCACCTCCCCTACCTCCACTATCACCCCTCCACCCTTCACACTATCCACCCTACCCCCTTCCCCTCCCCCTTCCCATCTCCCCTCCCACCCTCACCAACAGGCCAGTAAACGAGGTTCGAACTAGCGATTCTATCTGACACCCAATTAGCCTAAATGATGAAATTAACATAATTGCTGGTAGCTTCCCGTACCTATGTAATTACGGTGGCAAATTTAGAATGGCCGGTTAGTAGGTTTTATTAACTTGGGAATAATATTTTTTTTAAGCTCTCCCAGAAGTGTCGGCCGCGTGGATAAGTGATTTTTTTCCACTTTTTTTTCCTCTTTCTTTATCTTTTCCTTTGGTCTCGTCTATCCTGAGGTAAAAAGAAAAGAAATTGAAGCGAGGATGGATAGGAGGATAATGGAAGGGATGAAAATAAGGATAAACTAGAGGTGATGAAGGAAGGAAGGAAGGCAGAAGAATAGAGAATGGTAGGTGATAGGTAGTAGGAAGAAAACACGAAGATGGAAGAAATGGATAGAAGGAAGGGATAAAAGAAGGAATAGGAAGGAGGGATGAACAGGAGGAGGAGGAAAAAGAAGAGAAGAAGGAGTATGATGAAGTTGAATAGTCAAGGACATAAGAGATAAGGAAGAATAAAGAAAGAGATGGAAGATGGTTAGAAGAGGGAAATGGGAAAGGCGGGAGGAGGGAAAGGGAGAGGAAGACTAGTGTAGGGGGTGGGGAGGATTTAAAAAGTCAAGAGCTTAGAAGGGGAAGAGAGAGACAGGGGAAGGGGGTAAGAAGAACAAGGGGGGCAGGGGGGGGGAAGAGATAAGGGAGGAATTTCAAGCGTGGGATTTTTTTTTTTAGCGATGGAATGATTATTGTTTTGTTTTGACTGAGAGAGAGAGAGAGAGAGGTGCAACAATTAGTCGTAACGGCACCAATAAAACCCGGCCGACGCTCTCCACGATTTTACTTCAATATCCGTGATTGGTAATGCCAGCTCGAGACCATTATAACGCTAGGTGTCTCCTCCCTCACCTACCTACCTACACCTGTCTCCTCTCTACCTGTGGCGTAGTTACGATTATTATTATTATTATTATTATTATTATTATTATTATTATTATTATTATTATCATCGTTGTTGTTATTGTTTATTATTATTATTGTTGTTATTGTTATTATTATTAGTGGATTATTATTATTATTATTATTATTATTATTATTATAGCTTCGTTAGAACTACTTAACAAACATCAAATTAACCACCTTGTTTTTGTTTGAAATTGTAACTTACTTCTCACTAATTAAAAAAAACAAAAACATATAAATAAAAGATATACATATTAATATTTTTCATAAATTTCACTCTAATAAGTACTCCATTCTCCCACACTTATCGGCTCACTTATAAAATTATTAAAAAAAAAATTGTGTAATATGTTGGAAAAGTGAAAAAGTGAGAAAGTGAGATAGTGAGATAGATCAGGTTGTGATTAGAAATAGTGTAGAATGTTTTATCCCTGCAGGCATTTTGTTGAGGGTTTAAACAGGCAGCCATCATTACGGAGATTGGTAGGGTGTGGGCGTAATGGATAATACCATCTGATTGCTTATTCCCTTGTTGTTGTGGATGATGCCACCCCCCTGCCCCCCCACCCCCCACCCACCAAGGCCCCCCACCTAGTTAAAGTGAGCTGCTCCAACTTCTGTAATTCCAATAATCTATATTTCATTATGTTTAATTTTTTTTTTTATAAAGTGTGGTTGGTGTGGTGGTGGTGGTTGTTGTCGTTGTGGTGGTGGTTGTGGTGTGGTAGTAGTGTGGTGATGGTTTTGGTAGTGGTGTGGTAGTGGTGATGGTTGTGGTGTGGTAGTGGTGTGGTGACGAGGGAGGCACTGCGCAACTCACCTTACTTAATTAAGCCGAGGGACGCTGCACCAGGGAACGACTTCTGTATTGAGAGAAATTTTCGTAATGTAATTTAAATCCGCAAATCAATGACGTAACACACACACACACACACACACATACACACACACACACACACACACACACACATCATAAATCAATAAATAATTATTCCATACAGGGCTGTATAAAATTAACATCATTATTATCATTATCAGTAATAAACTATAACATTCGTATTAATGTCATCGTCATTTTCATTATTATTCTTATTTAGTTATCAAAATGTCTACCATAATCATCCAACCTTATAAATATGAATAACACAAACAACGTAAATAGTTAAGTACGAAAAATATATATCAATAAATAAAGTAATAAATAAAGAAATAAAGTAATAAATAAAGAAATAAAGTAATAAATAAATAAATAATTAAAGAATTTTCAAGAGTCAAATATTTATACTTCAAATAAAACTAAGACAAGATGGTGTGTTAATATGAGTCACAATGTTCAGTCTAACACCTAACCTAACCTAGTAACCTAACCTAACCGAACCTAACCGAACCGAACCAAACCTAACCTAACCTAACCGAACCTAACAGAACCGAACCAAACCTAACCTAACCTAACCAAACCTAACCGAACCTAACAGAACCGAACCAAACCTAACCTAACCAAACCTGACCGAACAAAGTGATGGTTTATATATACAGTATAGTCTTATATTCTGGTAATGGTGTGTGGCCAGTGACGGTGTGTGGACAGTGACGGTGTGTGGACAGTGACGGTGTGTGGATGGTGAAGGTGTGTGGACGGTGACGGTGTGTGGACAGTGACGGTGTGTGGACAGTGACGGTGTGGACGTGACGGTGTGTGGACAGTGACGGTGTGTGGATGGTGAAGGTGTGTGGACAGTGACGGTGTGTGGATGAGTGAAGGTGTGTGGACGGTGACGGTGTGTGGCCAGTGACGGTGTGTGGACAGTGACGGTGTGTGGATGGTGACGGTGTGTGGCCAGTGACGGTGTGTGGACAGTGACGGTGTGTGGATGGTGAAGGTGTGTGGACAGTGACGGTGTGTGGACAGTGACGGTGTGTGGACAGTGACGGTGTGTGGAAGTGACGGTGTGTGGACAGTGACTGTGTGGATGGTGAAGGTGTGTGGACAGTGACGGTGTGTGGACAGTGACGGTGTGTGGACAGTGACGGTGTGTGGACAGTGACGGTGTGTGGATGGTGAAGGTGTGTGGACAGTGACGGTGTGTGGACAGTGACGGTGTGTGGATGGTGAAGGTGTGTGGACAGTGACGGTGTGTGGACAGTGACGGTGTGTGGACAGTGACGGTGTGTGGACAGTGACGGTGTGTGGATGGTGAGGTGTGTGGACGGTGACGGTGTGTGGCCAGTGACGGTGTGTGGACAGTAACGGTGTGGGCGGTGACGGTGTGTGGCCAGTGACGGTGTGGACAGTGACAGTGTGTGGACAGTAAGGTGTGTGGACAGTACGGTGTGCGGACAGTGATGGTGTGTGGATGGTGACAGTGTGTGGCCAGTGACGGTGTGTGGACAGTGACGGTGTGTGGCCAGTGACGGTGTGTGGCCAGTGACGATGGCCAGTGACGGTGTGTGTGGTGACGGTGTGTGGCCAGTGACGGTGTGTGGATGGTAACGGTGTGTGGCCAGTGACGGTGTGTGGACAGTGACGGTGTGTGGACAGTAACGGTGTGCGGACAGTGGCGGTGTGTGGCCAGTGACGGTGTGTGGATGGTGACGGTGTGTGGCCAGTGACGGTGTGTGGCCAGTGACGGTGTGGATGGTGACGGTAAGTGGCCAGTGACGGTGCGTGGACGACGGTGTGTGGACGAAACGGTGTGCGGACAGTGACGGTGTGTGGACGGTGACGGTGTGTGACCAGTGACGGTGTGGCCAGTGGCGGGTGTGGACAGTCACGGTGTGCGGCAAGTGACGATGTGTGGACAGTCAGGGTGTGCGGCAAACTGACGGTGTGAACAGTGACGGCGTGCGGCCAGTGACGGTGTGTGGCCAGTACGGTGTGTGGCCAGTGACGGTGTGTGGCTAGTTGACGGTGTGTGGCCAGTGGCGTGGACAGTGACGATGAGTGGCAAGTGACGGTGTATGAACAGTGACGGCGTACGGCCAGTGTCGGTGTGTGGCCAGTGGCGGTGTGTGAATGACGATGTGCGGCAAGTGACGGTGTGTGAACAGTGACGGCGTGCGGCCAGTGACGGTGGGTGGCCAGTGACGGCGTGTGAACAATGACGGTGTGTGGCCAGTGATTGGCCAGTGACGGTGTGTGGACGGTGACGGTGTGTAGACAATGACGGTGTGTGGCCAGTGTCGGTGTGTGACCATTGGCGGTGTGTGGACAGTGACGATGTGCGGCAAAGTGACGGTGTGTGAACAGTGACGGCGTGCGGCCAGTGACGGTGGGTGGCCAGTGATGGTGTGTAGACAATGATGGTGTGTGGCCAGTGACGGTGTGTGGGCAGTGACGGTGTGTGGGCAGTGACGATGTGCGACCAGTGACGGTGTGTGGACAGTGACGATGTGTGGCCAGTAACGATGTGTGGCCAGTGGGGGTGTGTGACCAGTAACGGTTTGTGACCAGTAACGGTGTGTGGCCAGCGACAGTGTGTGTGGAGTGACAGTGTGTGTGGCCATCCAGTGACGATGAGAGATCCAATGAGTGACCAATGACGATATTATGGCCATGCAGTAACGATATATAACCAAGCAGTGACAATGTTTCCTGAGGTACAGCCGAACACCCGCCAAACATCACCTACCGCCTCCTCCCCATTCCTCTAAAAGCTGTGTGTCTCTACATCGTCATCTGATAGATTTAAACACACCAATAAACACAATCCCCAAGAACATACAGAAAAATCGCTTCATACACAAGACAACAAGTATTAAATATGAGACAATACAAGTCATACAACTCTCCGATACACCTTGTGGAACGAAGCTTCATAATACCGACAACTGAAGCAAACAAAAACAAAATCTTGACCAACACAAACAAACAAACAAACAACTCGCTGGAGAGGAATTTAGCGAGAAAAATAATCTCTTAATATTATGGAAGTTTGTGTGTTAGTGAGAGTTGGGGGAGACTATCTCGTGTGTGTGTGTGTGTGTGTGTGTGTGTGTACGGGTGGTTATGTAAGTCGTCAAATTTATATTAATATAAATAGTTACTCAATACTTATCTTTATCTTCACTACATGATAAGAGATGACACAACACAAACGTTATCTTAAAATAAATATATAAAATAATAACAAAAATATTCATGACATTATTTTCCAGGTGAAGCCTTCCTATAATAATAATAATAATAATAATAATAATAATATTCTTTGAGTGATTTTTACTATCATTAATATTTAAAAACTTTAAATTACCTGGATTAAATTTTCATAGGGGAATGTTCTAAACTTTGTGAGTAAGATTCCTGATATATTTCCCTAATCTTTCCATTCTTATTTACTACAATATTATTTACCCAATTCTTCTATGTTCTAATAATATTTAACTTATTTTGATTTATTTCTGTCTTATTAATTTTCTATTCATGTTACTTTTATTTTATTTTAGTTTTTTTCTTCAATAAACCGTAAATGAGACGTAAATGAGATACAAGTTTTTTATTAACTGTAAAAAAAGTAAAATTATTGGTATATTTTAATTTACTTCACGTCTGCAGTTTATTTCTTTACTAAAAATTGTTGCCTCATAATTTTCTTTCATATTTAGTTTCACAATAATTATGTAGTAACAAATCATCTGTACAATTAATGAGTATTATTTTTTTGGGTTTTACAAAATTTATTAACAAAAAATAATTAAATTTCACAATACTGATTTTGTTTTTTAGTTTTTAAATACATACACAAAATATACTTCACTTTCATGGATTATTTCTTACAATAATTATCAGTTTTATGTATTTTTTATATATTTTGAAATGAATAAACTGATAAAAATTTTGACTTACACTTCAACAATAATAATAATAATAATAATAATAATAATAATAAAAGTCACGTCACCACTGCAGTACTAATATATTCTTAATACTTAACATACTATATACAGGCAATAATATACACTACTTGACATACAAAAATTATATAAGAAAAAATCTGTTACTTAACGGTTATTGTTATTAGTTGTATTTATAACCGATTGTCGTTTTGGTGTCGTTATTAATGAAAGTCGTCGTTGTTGCTGTTGTTGGTGTCGGAGTCGTTATAGTTGTCTTTATCGTTGTCGGAGTCGTTATCGTTGTCGTTATTTGGGAGTCGTTGTCGTTATTGTTATTGGGGTTCGTTATCGTTATTGGGGTCGTTATCGTTATTGGGGTTCGTTATCGTTATTGGGGTCGTTATCGTTATTGGGGTTCGTTATCGTTATTGGGGTCGTTATCGTTATTGGGGTTCGTTATCGTTATTGGGGTCGTTATCGTTATTGGGGTCGTTATCGTTGAGGTTCGTTATCGTTATGGGGTCGTTATCGTTATTGGGGTTCGTTATAGTTATTGGGGAGGTTATCATTATTGGGGTCGTTATCGTTATTAGGTCGTTATCGTTATTGGGGTCGTTATCGTTATTGGGGTCGTTATCGTTATTGGGGTTCGTTATCGTTATTGGGGTCGTTATCGTTATTGGGGTCGTTATCGTTATTGGGGTCGTTATCGTTATTGGGGTCGTTATCGTTATTGGGGTCGTTATCGTTATTGGGGTCGTTATCGTTATTGGGGTCGTTATCGTTATTGGGGTCGTTATCCTTACTATCGTCATCAGTATAAACACATCACACTCCGTCTTTTTTATTTAGTAATTTTTCAGTAAGTTTTCCCGCGAGTTCAATATAATCGTAATAAAAAAAAATATACAACCAAACGCGGAAAACAAGGAAAATAAAATCAGTAAATTAGAATTACGAACAAATAAATAACAGTAAAACAAACTTAGAACTTAAAAATACGATAATAATACAAATAAACAAATAAATAATACTAATATAATAATACCAACAAAAACAACAACAACAACAATAATAATAATAATAATAATAATAATAATAATAATAATAACAATAATAATAATAATAATAATAATAATAATAATAACAATAATAATAATAATAATAATAATAATAATAATAATAATAATAATATAAACCTAACCTAACCTAACCTAACCTAACCTAATCTAACATAATTTACGATGTGTATGTTATAGAAATTTAAACATATATACAATACACTTCATCTATTGTATTTCTGACAGTTGCTTCTAGACATACACTGACATACACCTCCCTTATACTCAGGTCTTCCCACACCCTCCACACACACACACACACACACACACACACACACACACACACACACACACACACACACACCTCTCCACACCCCAACACACACGCATCTTACATCCTCACACCTTCCCTACACCCCTCCCCACACACCTGGCTGGGACTGTGTGTGTGTGTGTGTGTGTGTGTGTGTGTGTGTGTGTGTGTGAGTGTGTGTGTGTGTGTGTGTGTGTGTGTGTGTGTGTGTGTGTTGTCTCTTTGCATCGTTGCCAAGAACCAATACGACAATGAGCCCACGAACTAGTAATCAGGAAATTCGTGATCAAAGGTAGACAGATTCCTTTCATCCTGCCCTGATATCTCATCCCCGTGGAGGAACAGAGACAGGGAGAGGGAGAGACAGGGAGAGGGAGTTGGGAAGGGAGAGAGAGAGGTGGGAGAGGTGTGGGAAAAGGAGAAGCAGCGAGGGAGATATAGGATAGAAAGGAAGAGAGAAAGTGAAAAAGAGATGAAGAATAGGAGATAGGTTGAGGGAGAGAGGGAGAAAAGAGAAGATGGAGGGGGTAGGTGAGGGGGTGAAGAAAAGGGAGTTAAGGGAGCAAGGGAAGGGTAGGAGGAAAGGAAGGGAGGGAATGGAGAGCTGGGGAGTGTGGGTCCCAGGAGGGAGGAAAAAAGAGGTAAGGAGGTTAGGAGGAGGGAGGGAGGGAGGGAGGAGGTAGGGGGAGGGAGGGAGGTAGGAGGAAGGTAGAAGGAGGGAGAAGAGAAAATAAGATGGTGGTGACAGCTTGTGGGGGAAGATGGTTGAAATGCAAGGCTCGTCTGTAGAGGAGATGACAGCCTGGTGAGAGCAAGACTGACACTTAGACACACAAGACAGACAGGCTGAGAGAGAGAGAGTTGTTAATGGTATGTCTCACTATAAGCGTCAACAACTAAGGTCTTTTTAATACGCATCTTAGGGTAATAAACACTATAATCATCAATAATTTCCACTTAAAGAGACACAACTATAATTACTATAGGTAATCACTCAGCGGTACTATGGTAATAAACCTGTACACCTGGACAGATTTAATTTGATAATGTGTACAGCTGTGGGCAAAATTCCCTGGACTCTTAACAAAAATAACGACAGTGAAATGGTAATAATTAAATGGTGATTGTGTAATTAATGTAAAGAACGAATAAATAGCAAATAAAAATACTATATATGTGTTTGAAATAGAGTTTATCTTTTATTATTATTATTATTATTATTATTATTATTATTATTATTATTATTATACACAAGCCGAGGGATAACAACAAATTTTCACTCTTTTGAATTATTAACATTTTCAGTGCAGTAATATAGATAATTTAACCGTCAATTATCAATATTTCAATTATTTCAGAATCCAGTGAATTATAATAAAATAATTGATCTATTATTATTTATATATATACATCTACTAAGTTCTATATACACATCTAGTAATTTTTTGTGCGCCTGGTAATTTATATATATACATCTAATAATTTTTATCCCTTTAATTATTTGTGTTTATATTAGTATAAAAATATCATTTATTTTTTTATCACACAATTAATTTCATCTTCATTAACTTGTAAGTGTTAAATGGGGTAATATTCTTGTGAGTAATATTCATAGACAAATATTTCTCTACCGGGTAATATTTTCAATTAATTCATGTTATATATTTCCATACACCTTTAAAGCATCAGGTTAAATAAAGTCAAATTAATTTCCATATTTACACACAGAAACGAATTGAATAAAAATTTAAATCAGAAGACTAATTATAATACATTATTTACATATATCCAAAACTATTCCATGAAAAAATAAGAACAAATAAAACTGCTTAATTAATCAACTAATTATCTATTTCCACATATAAAACAAAACTAATTAATCATTTACATAATAATATTTACAAACTCACATCACCAGAAATTTAACCCCTAAAAAAAAAAAAACATTGGTAAAAACAAAAAAAATACAATAAATTCACGATTGGATTATAATAAACCTATAACCCGAATATAAACCCACCCAAAATATAATATAAAACCAATCAACATGTCAATCGGGGAGGGGGTGAGGGATGCTATTAAACCATCAACTGTCTCTTTGATGCTGTGAGTCAATGGCGGCCACAAACGCATCTACTCGTGAAATGAAATAAATTTTGCCTTCAAGTGTTCAGTCAGATGAGAAATTAATGTTTTATATATATATGTATGTATCTAGTTCTGTAAAAAAAGAGAGAGAGAGAGAGAGAGTTATTGATTAGCCTACAATAGAAATGCGATGAAAAGAAAGAAATAAAGGAAAGAAAGAAAGAGAGAGGCAGGGAGACAGAGAGATAATACCTATTCTAAATACGGACGAAGGTGGTAATATGAGGAGGTGGGAACGGGGAGGGAAGAGGAGGAGGAAGAGGAGAAGGAGGAGGAGGAGAAGAATCAGATCTGAAAATTAACGGTGGGAAGAGGGGGTACAAGGGGAAGGGAAAGGGGCGCTGGGATAGGAGCAAAGGGAAGGAGATTTATGAAAAGGGAAAACACAAGGGAAAAGGTTAATGAAGGAAGGGATCAGTATGGAAAAAGTATTCGTGGGATGGTATGGGTGTGAAGGGGATTAATGGAATGGTTTGTATGTGGGAAGAAGAGAGAGAGAGAGAGAGAGAGAGAGAGAGAAAGAGAGAGAGAGAGAGAGAGAGAGAAAACCATCTGATAACTACTAACACATTAATAATAATAATAATAATAATAATAATAATAATAATAATAATAATAATAATAATAATAATAACAACAATAATAATAATAATAATAATAATAACAATAATAATAACAGTAAATCGCCATTGATTTACGAATTATTTGTGCGATTATATTTTTTTACTTATTTTGGAGAAAGACTTTGGGGAATGTGTTGTTGGGGAAGGAAGGGGAGAGGGAGGGAGGGAGGGGGAGAGGGTAGGGACGAGGGAGGGAAGAAGATGGAGGGGGAATGGGGGTGGTGAGGAGGTTGAAGGAAGAAACTTTCATCTCACACCATCCAATATACCCCCCACCCCTCCCCTACACTCACCCATGTCTCCTCCTCCCCCACCCATGTCCCTCCAACCCCTACCACCTCCTCCAGCCGTCCAATGAACAGCGCTAATCTATTGTACTAATTCGTTCACTGGTCTTCTTCTTCTTCTGCTTCTCTTCTTCTTCTTCCTCTTCTTCTTCCTCTTCTTCTTCTTTCTTCTCTAGCATCTCTCTTCTCTTTCTTCTTCTTCTCTCATATCTCTCTCTTCTCCTTCTCTCGATCTCTTTCCGGGTATCTCTTTGTCTCTCCTTCGTCCGTCGAGAACCTCGGTACTTAACCTCTCTCTCTCACTCTCTCTCTCTCTCACTCTCTCCCATGATGGTGTTAGAGAGAGAGAAGAGAGAGAGAGAGAGAGAGAGAGAAGAGAGAGAGAGGAGAGAGAGAGAGAGAGAGAGAGAGAGAGAGAAGTTTTGCATCACCACCCACGTAGTTATGCATCACCACCCACGTAGTTATGCATCACCACCCACGTAGTTATGCATCACCACCCACGTAGTTATGCATCACCACCCACGAAGTTATAGTATCACCATCACCACCCACGTAGTTAGCATCACCATCACCACCACGTTATGCATCACCACCCACGTAGCTGCATCACCACCCACGAAGTTATGCATCACCACCCACGTAGTTATGCATCACTTGACGTAGTATAAGAGGAGAGGAGTTAAGGGTTGTCCCCTGATGTCATTACTATGGGTGTCTGGTGATGTCATTACTATGGGCGTCTGGTGATGTCATTACTATGGGTGTCTGGTGATGTCATTACTATGGGTGTCTGGTGATGTCATTACTTATGGGTGTCTGGTGATGTCACATTATGGGTGTCCGGTGATGTCATTACTATGGGTGTCTGGTGATGTCATTAAGGGTGTCTGGTGATGTCATTACTATGGGTGTCTGGTGAGTTGTCATTAAGGGTGTCTGTGATGTCATTACTATGGGTGTCTGGTGATATTACTATGGGCGTCTGGTGATGTCATTATTGGGTGTCTGGTGATGTCATACTATGGGTGTCTGTGATGTCATTATGGGTGTCTGGTGAGATGTCATTACTATGGGTGTCTGGTGATGTCATTACGGGTGTCTGGTGATGTCATTACTATGGGTGTCTGGTGATGTCATTACTATGGGTGTCATCAAATTTACATACGTGTGTGAGTCTTAATTCACACAAGCCGCAGCCCATTCTGTGGTAAGGGGGTGGTGGCGGTGCGAGGCGCGGCGGGCCTCAGTTGTGGGCGTGCGGGCGTGCAACCCTTCCTCCTTGAGCACGAACAAGATGAGAGGAAACGAACGGGGCGTGAGTCTTGGCTTTCACTCTCAAGGACTTAGGTTGAAGCTTACTTGAACCCTTTTTGAGCTGTCGTGTGCCGCTTCGCCCGCCTCTTATTCTTCTTCCTCTTCTATTTTATATTCTTCTTGACTTCATATTCTTCTTGTTTCTTCCTCTTCCTCTGCTTCTACTTCCTTTTTTCTTCCCTCTTTCTTTTTTCTTCATCTTATTATTATTCTTTCTTTTCTTCTTCTTCTTCTTTCTTCCTCTTATTCTTTCGTTCTATTCTTCTTCCGATTTTCTTCCTTTTCCTTTTCTCCGCCATTATCGAGGAAATATATTAATAAAGAGTTCAAAGGTGGGGAGGAGGAGGAGGAAGAGAGAAGAGTGGAGAAGATAGGGAAGGAGGAGGTAGGAGGAGGGAAGAGAGGGGGGGTCTAGTAAAAGAAAATGGGGAAGTAGAGGCAAGAAGAGGCTAATCCATCCCGAGGAGGGGGGGTTAAGGGTTGTCCACTAACATTTACTCTAATTTGGTACTTAAGCTTCCTAAATATGTGGGTGGTGGGAAGGGGTGGGGGGTGGTGGTGTGGGTGGAGAAGGTGGAGGTGGGGTGAGAGAAGGGTGAGGTGGGTGGAGGGTGTAGAAGGGGTTGAGGCTTGTGGTTCACTTGGGAAGGAGATTGAAGAGTGAGGCGGCCATTTGATTATTATTATTATTACTATTAAACTAGAAATGGGAAGTTTAGTTACCATGAGAGAGAGAGAGAGAGAGGAGAGAGAGAGAGAGAGAGGCCATCTAAGTCTTTATTATCATTTATTTTTTTCCCAAATTCGCTTCTTCAACCCTCTCATCCTTCCTCCCCCTCCTCTTTATTCTTTATTGACCTCTCCTCCTCCTCCCTCTTCACACCTCTCCCACACACACAAGGTTCCCACAACTAAACTCTCAACAATGATCATTTACAAACAAACTTTTTCCTTTTTTACTTTTTTTTGCCTTGTTTTTTGTTGTTTTTGTTTTTACACCCAAAAGATCTTTATTTTTCTTTCTTTTTTTTTGTAAATTTCTTCAGTTAGAAAATCTTAAATGGTGGGAATTGTTTTCTTCACCAACGAATGTGTTCTGTTTATTAAGTGATTATTTGACGTTTGAAAAATGTTCCCATCTCCTCCTCCCTCACCCCCATTCCTCACCTGGACATTATCTATTATCAGGTTTTTATATTTGGAGAAAAAATTAGCTGTTGTTTTTTTAAGCTCCATTTTGATTGTTGTTGTTGTTGTTGTTGTTGATCAGTATCGAATATTTACAACAACCACAAAAGAAGGGAGGGGAGGAAGGGGAGGAGGAGGAAGGGGAGGAGGAGGAAGGAGGAGGAGGAAGGAGGGGAGGAAGGGGAAGGGGGGGGAGGGTAATATTGTTCTTACACGCCTAAAAGTTTTATTTCCGCAAGGTCTTGGATTGTAGGAGGAGGGGGCTAGGGATGGGGCTTGGTTTGGTTTTAGGATGAAGGGGGGACTGATTTAAGAGGGGGGAGAGGGGGGACTATATTATTGGCTATAATCTATGGGAGAAGATGTTTTTGTTTTTTAAGTCAATAATTCCATTACTTATATTGTTATTAAACCAGATGAAGCTAACCTAACTCTAACCAAATACCAATCCTAACCTAACCCTAACCTCACGAACCTAACCTAACCTAACACTACATCTCCTAACCTCCAAGGTAGCGTCAAGGAATATTTATTCACCAGGAAAATAAACAAAGGGTGACTAATGTTCAGGTGATAACTCCTCCCTAACACCAACCCCCTACCCCCCCTACCCTCTATACATTCCACCTCGCCTCACCTCCCCTCACTCCTCCCACCCCCCAACCAACATACACCAAGGAGTAATTAGACTGTATTTGGGAGAGGCAATGGGGCGAGGAAGCCAAGAGGCAGCTGAGGGCTTGAGGAGAGGCACTCTGGAAGAACCAAGTGTCCTTCCTGGTTCTCTGTGGTTTCCTGACGACGACGCTGTAGGAGGGGAAGGAGTGAGGGGAGGTGAGATGGAGGAGGAGAGAGAGAGAGAGAGGGAATGGGGAAAGAAGGAGGAGTCAATTAGGAGAAGAGAGGAGGAGGGGAGGAGATGGAGGAAAAGAGTAATTAGAGAGAGAGAGGGAAAGGGGGAAGAGAAGGGAGGAGTCAATTAGAGAAAGAGAGGAGTGAGGGGGGAGAGAGGGGAAAGAGTCAGTTAGAGAGAGAGGGAAAGAATCAGACAGAGGGTATGGAGGGAAGAGGGAGTGGGGAAGGCGGGAGATGATTAGAGAGAGAGAGAAAGGATAGAAAGAGGGAAGGAGTTAGTTAGAGAGAAAAAGGGAAAGACGGAGAGAGAGATAGAGTCAACGAATGGGAGGGAAGAAAAGAGGAACGAGAGAGACGGAGAGAGAGAGAGAGAGAGAGAGAGAGAGAGAGAGAGAGAGAGAGAGAGAGAAGAGAGAGAGAGAGAGAGAGAGAGAGAGAGAGAGAGAGAGAGACTCCGAAGGACCCCTGATATCACAACAGTACACAAGACATAGACTCCACAAGGCGAAACACATTAGGTATCCGTAGATGAAGAAACCTAACCTAACCTAACCCAACCTAACCTAACCTCACCCAACCCAACCTAACCCAACCTTAACCCAACCTAACCTTAACCTAACCTAACCTAACCTAACCTAACCTTAACCCAACCCAACCCAACCCAATCTAACCTAACCTAACCTAACCTTAACCTAACCTAACCTTAACCTCACCTAACTCCATCCTAACCTAACCCAACCCAATCAACCTAACCTAACCTCACCTAACCTAACCTAACCTAACCTAACCTAACCTAACCTAACCTTAACCCAACCTAACCTAACCCAACCTAACCTAACCTCACCTAACCTAATCTATAACCTAACATACACATTTGGTTGTTGTTATAATATAGACTGTTTATATAGTAGTAGTTGTTGTTGTTGTTTATTAATGTATAAAATATATAAATCGATCAGCGTGATGTTGATATAAATTCTGCTGTAAGATTTTCATTAAGAAGAAATACATTTAGTGTTGTTTAAATAATTTATATACTTGATTAATTTCCATCTATCGATTTGTTTTGTGTCTTATTTATTTATTTAGTCATTCATTTATCTCTCTCTCTCTCTCTCCTCACACACGCTTCACTCTCACTCTCTCCTGCCCCTTTCCCCTGTGGCCCAGCAGGGGGTTGGGGGGCGGCATTCACCTGGTCATTACCCCATTAGCGAGTGACAGGTGCGGGTGACACTCCGAGTGTGGCCCAACGCGGCACCAGAGACTCAATTAAATCTGGAAATTGCTTGATTAGTGTTAGAAAGACGTGGATAATGAAACAGTGGAGGGAGAGGGGTAGGGGGGAGGGAAGGAGAGGAAGGGAAAGAAGAAAGAGAGGGAAGGAGGAGGGAGGGAGGAGGAAGGAGGAAGGAGGGTAGGGGAGGAGGAAGGAGGGAAGGAGGGAGAGGAGAGGAAGGGGAAAGGAGGAAGGAAGAGAAAAAGGAAAGATGAAAAGAGAGGAAGAAAGGGGAGGGAAGGAGGAGGAGGGAGGGTAGGGGAGAGGAGAAGGAAGGTGACAAGGGAGAAAAAATGAAGGAAGAAAAAAGGGAGGAAAGGTAGGAGAGAAAGGAAAGAACAGATGGAAGGAAAAAGTGAAGGGGATAGAGGGAAGGAAGAATAGAGAAAGGAGGGAGGGAGGAAGGGGAGGGAAGATGGCAGGGGAATAGCAATGGTGGAAGGAAGAAGAGAGAGAGGGAGGAGAAAAGGGAGGGAGGAGAGAGTATAATACTTTCGAGAGAAAGAGGGTAGAGAGTGTTGGGAGGAGGGAGGGAGTGTTGGAGGGAGGAGGTTGGAGGGAGGAGTGTTAGAGGGAAGAGGAGGGAGGCTGAGGGAGGAAGTGTGGGAGGGAGGGAGTATTGGAGGGAGGGAGGTTGGAGGGAGGGAGTATTGGAGGGAGGAGTGTTGGAGGGAGGGAGTGGAGGGAGGGGAGTATTGAGGGAGGGAGTGTTGAGGGGGAGTGTTGAGGGAAGTTGGTTTCATTTATTGCTTAATGTACGATTAATTATGTTACCACCATCACTACAACCACCATCACTACAACCACTAACACAGCCATCACCACCACTAACCCCCACCTCCACCACTAACCCCCACCACTTCCACCACTAACCCGCACCACCATCACCACCACTAACCCCACCACTTCTCCACCACTAACCCCCACCACTTCTCCACCACTAACCCCCACCACTTCCACCACTAACCCGCACCACCATCACCACCACTAACCCCCACCACTTCCACCACTAACCCCACCACTTCCACCACTAACCCCACCCCCTCTCCACCACTAACCCCCACCCTCCACCACCAACCCCACCCCTCCACCACCAACCCCCACCACTTCCACCACTAACCCCACCACTTCACCACCACTAACCCCCCACCTCTCCACCACTAACCCCACCCCACCACTCAACCACACCCCACTAACCCCACCTCTCCACCACTAACCCCTCACCACTTCCCACCACCACCTGCACCACCATCACCACCACTAACCTCGCACCACCATCACCACCACTAACCCGCACCACCATCACCACCACTAACCCCAACTTTCTCCACCACTAACCCCCACCCCTTCTCCACCACTAAACCCCACCTTCACCACCACTAACCCCCACCCTTCTCCACCACTAACCCCCACCCTCTCCACCACTCAACCTCCCCACTCTCCACCACTAACTCCCACTTTCCACCACTAACCCCCACCACTTCACCACTAACCCGCACCACCATCACCACCACTAACCCGCACCACCATCACCACCACTAACCCGCACCACCATCACCACCACTAACACAGCCATCACCACCACTAACCCCCACCCTTCTCCACCACCAACCCCACCACCACTCCACCACCAACCCCCACCCCTCTCCACACTAACCCCACCACTTCTCCACCACCAACCCCACCCCTTCACCTCCACAACCCCTCACCCACTTCCACCACTAACCCCCACCATTCTCCACCACTAACCCCTCAACCTCTCCACCACTAACCCGCACCACCATCACCATCACCAACCCCCACTACCATCACCACCACTAACCCCCCCACTCTCACCACCACTAACCCCCCTCACACTACCACCACTAACCCCACCACTTCCACAACAACCCCACCACTTCCACCACTAACCCCCCACCCACCACCACCAACCCCACCACCTCTCCACCACTCAACCCCCACCCTCTCACCACTAACCCCACCCTCTCCACCACCAACCCCACCACTCTCCACCACTAACCCCACCACTCTCCACCACCAACCCCCACCACTTCCACCACTCAACCCCCACCCTCCACCACTAACCTCATCTCCACCACTCAACCCCACCACCTCCACCACTCAACCCCCACCACTTCCACCACTAACCCCACCCCTCTCCACCACTAACCCCACCTCTCCACCACTAACCCACCTCTCTCCACCACCAACCCCACCCCTCTCCACACCAACCCCCACCCCTCTCCACCACTAACCCCCACCACCACCAACACACTAACCCCACCCCCTCTCCACACCACCAACCCCCACCTCTCCACCACTCAACCCCACCCCTTCTCCACCACTAACCCCCACCTCTCCACCACTAACCCACCACCATCACCACTACTAACCCCCACCTCCACCACTAACCCCACCACTTCCACCACTAACCCGCACCACCACCACCACTAACCCCACCACCTCCATCACCAACCCCACCACTTCTCCACCACTAACCCCACCTTCACCACACCAACTCCCCCCACCCTTCACCACTAATCAACCCCCACCCTTCTCCACCACTAACCCCCACCACTTCTCCACCAACAGGCTTCAGCTCAGAGTCATTGCTAGGGAAGCCCGGTGATCCTTCCTCCCTCGGCCTCTCAAGGAAAAAGAAGAAGAAGAGAAGACACAGGTAAGCCTTAATTAACACACCTGTCCTATCAACAGGTGTGGAAGACACAGGTAAGCCTTAATTAACACACCTGTCCTATCAACAGGTGTGGCAAGGTGAGATAATTTAGTGATGTATTAATGTATATTGTTCTATCTAACCTTTATTTACCTATCTATATATTTATATTCTTTATCCAAAACCATTATCCATCTATTTATTTATCTATTTATATATCCAATTACATAAAAAAATGATAAAAGAATAAAATAACCAATAATTTAATGATGTATAATAAATAAAATAATAATTACATAAATATCCAAAAATACATATTTATATAATAAAATATATATAATAAATCCAATAATCCAATAAACAAGAAAACTGATAATAATAATAATAATAATAATAATAATAATAATAAAAATAATAATAATAAATAAAAATAATAATAATAATAATAATAATAATTATAATCCAATAACAAAAATTAAGTGATTTATGAACACATGGAAAAATAAATAAATAAATAAATAAATATATATATATATATATATATATATATATATATATATATATATATATATATATATATATATGTATATAAACAGGTAGATAGAATACTGTATAAGTAATAAAATATATATAACCAATAAAATAAATTAAAGACAGTAGATAAACATTCAATGTTTTCCTTAAAGTTAAAATATAATAAAAAATAAATGACAAGGAAAAAATATAACTGATTAAAATCAACTAAAAATCAAATGAATTATAGAGAATAAATTAGACAGAATAAAATAAGCCAAGTTTGTGTTTTTATTCGTTTGTTATTAAGTAAATGGAACAACCGGTGTGTTTGTTGGTGGTGGAGGGTACTGGTAGGTGTGGAGGGTACTGGTAGGTGGTGGAGGCACTGCAGGTGGGGAGGGTACTGGCAGGTGGTGGAGGGTACTGGCAGGTGGAGGTACTGGTAGTGGGAGGTACTGGTGGTGGGAGGGCACTGGTGGTGGTGAGGCACGTAGGTGATGGAGGTACTGGTAGGTGGGGGAGGGTACTGGTAGGTGGAGGGTGCTGGAGGTGGGAGGTACTGTAGGTGGTGGAGGGTGACAGGTGGTGGTAGGTGATGGAGGGTACTGGTAGGTGGGGGAGGGTACTGGTAGGTGGCAGTGGTAGGTGGAGGGTGCTGGTAGGTGGTGGGAGGTACTGGTGGAGGGGTACTGGTAGGTGATGGAGGGCACGTAGGTGGTGGAGGGGTGGCTGGTGGGTGGAGGGTACTGGTAGGTGGAGGGTGGTAGGTGATGGAGGTGGCTGGTAGGTGGTGGAGGTACTGGTAGGTGGAGTGGCACTGGTAGGTGGAGGGTACTGCAGGTGATGGAGGTACTGGTGAGGTGATGGTACTGGTAGGTGGGGAGGGTACTGGTAGGTGATGGAGGTACTGGTGATGGAGGTACTGGTAGGTGGAGGCACTGGTAGGTGGAGGGTACTGTAAGTGATGGAGGGTGCTGGTAGGTGGTGGAGGTACTGGTAGGTGGGAGGGTACTGGTGGGTGGGAGGGTACTGGTAGGTGGGGGAGGTACTGGTGGGTGGGGAGGGTACTGTAGGTGGGGAGGTACTGGTAGGTGGTGGAGGAATTGGTAGGTGGTGGAGGGTGCTGGTAGGTGGTGGAGGTACCAGGTGGTGGAGGGCATTGCAGGTGGGGGAGGGTGGCTGGTAGGGGTGAGGTACTGGTAGGTGGGGAGGGTACTGGTAGGTGGTGGAGGGCACTGGTAGGTGGTGGAGGGGTACTGGTAGGTGGTGGAGGGTACTGGTAGGTGGGGGGAGGGTACTGGTAGGTGGGGGAGGGTGCTGGTAGGTGGGGAGGGCACTGCAGGTGGTGGAGGGCACTGAGGTGGTGAAGGGACTGCAGGTGGTGGGGGCACTGGTAGGTGGGGAGGGTACTGGAAGGTGGTGAGGTACTGGTAGGTGTGGATGACTGGTAGGTGTTGGAGGGCACTGGTGGGTGGTGGGAGGGTACTGGTGGAGGTACTGGTAGGTGGGGAGGGTACTGGTAGGTGGGGGAGGGCTGGGTAGGTGGGGGAGGGTGCTGGTAGGTGGGTGAGGTACTGGTAGGTGGTTGAGGTACTGGTAGGTGGGGGAGGGCATTGGTGGGTGGGGGAGGTGCTGGTAGGTGGGAGGAGGGTAGGTGGGTGGGAGGGTACTGGTAGGTGGTGGGAGGGCTGGGTGGTGGAGGTACTGGTAGGTGGGGGAGGGATGCAGGTGGGGGAGGGTACTGTAGGTGGTGAGGGTACTGGTAGGTGGTGGAGGGTACTGAGTGGGTGGGAGGTACTGGTAGGTGGGGGAGGGTACTGGGAGGTGGTGGAGGCTGGTGGGTGGTGGAGGATGCTGGTAGGTGGTGGAGGGTGCTGGTGGGTGGTGGAGGGTGCTGGTGGGTGGTGGAGGTGCTGGTGGGTGGGGGGAGGGGGTGCTGGTGGGTGGGGAGGGTGCTGGTGGGTGGGGAGGTGCTGGTAGGTGGGTGGAGGGTGCTGGTGGGTGGTGGGAGGTGCTGGTGGGTGGGGGAGGTCGTGGGTGGGGAGGTCAGTGGGTGGTGGAGGGGGTGCTGGTGGGTGGGGGTGGAGGGTACTGGTGGGTGGTGGAGGTACTGGTGGGTGGTGGAGGGTGCTGGTGGAGGTGGGGGAGGTGCTGGGAGGGTGGTGGAGGTGCTGGTAGGTGGTGGAGGATGCTGGTGGGTGGTGGAGGGTGCTGGTGGGTGGTGGAGGTGCTGGTGGGTGGTGGAGGTGCTGGTGGGTGGGGAGGGTGCTGGTGGGTGGGGGGGGTGCTGGTGGTGGGGAGGTGCTGGTGGGTGTCTGGTGGGTGGAGTGCTGGTGGTGGGAGGTACTGGTGGTGGTGGAGTGGTGGAGGTGACTGGTAGGTGGGAGGGTACTGGTAGGTGGGGAGGGTGCTGGTGGGTGGGGGAGGTGCTGGTGTGGGTGGGTGGAGGTGCTGGTGGGTGGGAGGTGCTGGTGGGTGGGGGGGAGGGTGCTGGTGGGTGGTGGAGGTGCTGGTGGGTGGGGGAGGGTACTGGTGGGTGGGGGGGTGCTGGTGGGTGGGGGAGGTGCTGGTAGGTGGTGGAGGTGCTGGTGGGTGGAGGAGTGCTGGTGGGTGGTGGAGGGTGCTGGTGGGTTGGGGAGGGTGCTGGTGGGTGGTGGAGGGTGCTGGTGGGTGGGGGTGCTGGTGGGTGGGGGTGCTGGTGGGTGGTGGAGGTGCTGGTGGGTGGTGGAGGTGCTGGTGGGTGGGAGGTGCTGGTGGGTGGTGGAGGGTGCTGGTGGGTGGTGGAGAGGTACTGGTGGGTGGGAGAGTGCTGGTGGGTGATGGAGGGTGCTGGTGGGTGGTGGAGGTGCTGGTGGGTGGGGGAGGGTACTGGTGGGTGGTGGAGGTGCTGGTGGGTGGGGAGAGGTGCTGGTGGGTGGAGGTGCTGGTGGAGTGGTGGAGGTGCTGGTGGGTGGTGGAGGGTGCTGGTGGGTGGTGGAGGTGCTGGTGGGTGGTGGAGGGTACTGGTGGGTGGTGGAGGTGCTGGTGGGTGGAGGTGCTGGTGGGTGGTGGAGGGTGCTGGTGGGTGGTGGAGGTGCTGGTGGTGGTGGAGGTGCTGGTGGTGGTGGAGGTACTGGTGGGTGGTGGAGGTGCTGGTGGGTGGTGAGTGGAGTGGTGGAGGGTGCTGGTGGGTGATGGAGGTGCAGTGGGTGGTGGAGGTGCTGGGTGTGGGTGGTGGGAGGTGCTGGTGGGTGGGGAGGTACTGGTGGGTGGGGGGGTGCTGGTGGGTGGTGGAGGGTGCTGGTGGGTGGGGGGGTGCTGGTGGGTGGAGGGTGCCAGTGGTGGTGGAGGGTGCTGGTGGGTGGGAGGGTGCTGGTGGGTGGGGTGCTGGTGGGTGGGGGTGCTGGTGGGTGGTGGAGGTGCTGGTGGGTGGTGGAGGGTGCTGGTGGGTGGTGGAGGTGCTGGTGGGTGGTGGAGGTGCTGGTGGGTGGTGGATGGTACTGGTGGTGGTGGAGGTACTGGTGGGGTGGGAGGGTGCTGGTGGTGGGGAGGGTGTGCGGTAGGTGGGGGAGGTACTGGTGGGTGGTGGAGGTGCTGGTGAGGTGGTGGAGGGTACTGGTAGGTGGTGGAGGGTACTGGTGGGTGGTGGAGGTGCTGGTGGGTGTGGTGGAGGGTACTGGTGGGTGGTGGAGGTGCTGGTGGGTGGGGGGGTGCTGATGGGTGGAGGTGCGGTGGGTGGTGGAGGTGCTGGTGGGTGGTGGAGGGGTCTGGTGGGTGGTGGAGGGTGCTGGTGGGTGGTGGAGGTACTGGTGGGTGGTGGAGGTGCTGGTGGGTGGTGGAGGGTGTGGTGGTGGGTGGGGTGCTGGTAGGTGGGGAGGGTGCTGGTGGGTTGTGGAGGGTGCTGGTGGGTGGTGGAGGTGCAGGTGGGTGATGGAGGTACTGGTGGGTGGTGGAGGGTACTGGTGGGTGGTGGAGGGTACTGGTGGGTGGTGGAGGTGCTGGTGGGTGATGGAGGTGCTGGTGGTGGAGGGTGCTGGTGGGTGGTGGGTGCTGGTGGGTGGGGGAGGGTGCTGGTGGGTGGTGGAGGGTGCTGGTGGGTGGTGGAGGTGCTGGTGGGTGGTGTGCTGGTGGGTGGAGGTGCTGGTGGGTGGGGGGTGCTGGGTGGGTGGTGGAGGTGCTGGTGGTGGGGGTCTGGTGGGTGGTGCGTGGGTGGTGGAGGGTACTGGTGGGTGGTGGAGGTGCTGGTGGTGGGGAGGGTGCTGGTGGGTGGTGGGTACTGGTGGGTGATGGAGGGGGTGCTGTGGGTGGTGGAGGCACTGGTGGGTGGTGGAGGGTACTGGTGGTGGTGGAGGTACTGGTGGGTGGTGGAGGGTACTGGTGGGTGGTGGGTGCTGGTGGGTGGTGGAGGTGCTGGGTGGTGGAGAGTACTGGTGGGTGGTGGAGGTACTGGTGGTGGGTGCTGGTGGGTGGTGGATGGTGCTGGTGGGTGGTGGAGGGTGCTGGTGGGTGGTGGAGGGTGCTGGTGGGTGGTGGAGGTGCTGGTGGGTGGTGGAGGTACTGGTAGGTGGTGGAGGTGCTGGTTGGTGGTGGAGGTACTGGTGGGTGGTGGATGGTACTGGTGGGTGGTGGAGGTGCTGGTGGGTGGTGGAGGGTGCTGGTGGGTGGTGGAGGTGCTGGTGGGTGGTGGAGGTACTGGTGGGTGGTGGAGGTGCTGGTGGGTGGTGGAGGGTGCTGGTGGGTGGTGGAGGTGCTGGTGGGTGGTGGAGGTGCTGGTGGGTGGTGGAGGGTGCTGGTGGGTGGTGGGAGGGTGCTGGTGGGTGGTGGAGGGTGCTGGTGGGTGGTGGTGCTGGTGGGTGGTGGAGGGTGCTGGTGGGTGGTGGGTGCTGGTGGGTGGTGGAGGGTGCTGGTAGGTGGTGGAGGGTATTGGTGCCGCAGATTACCATTCTGCCTTTGGGGCCAAATTCCTCCAAAATGGGATTCTTTTGGCGGTGGCGTCTTGAGCCCCATGTGGACAGTCATGGCAGAGCTAATGACAGGGCGCGTCGCCTCCAAGTACGCCACTGTATGAGAGAAGAGGCGGTCGATCGTTCGTCTGGCGTAGGTTTCCTTAATCCTGTTATTGATGGGAATGCCAGTGCAAGAAGATGGCGGGAGAATGTTCGTCTGGCGGTAAATAAAACGAAGTAAATTTTGTTTCTCTCACAAAATATACAACTTTCGCCCTCATATTCCATGTTTGTTTTTGAAGTAAGATTTGATCAGTTAATGAATAGCGAAACTACCAATCACACACCTGCATCACACCTGCATCACACACCTGCATCACTCTACCTATACCTGCCATAATTACCCAGACTGAATATATAGTGTTGCTAAAACGTCTATCATAACACCTCCTCTTACTGTGTGTTGTGTGGCTGTTGTTGTTGTTGGTGGGTTGTGTTGGTGTGGTTGTTGTTGTTGTTGGTTGTGGGTGGTGGTGGTGTGGCTGTTGTTGTTGTTGGTGAGTTGTGTTGGTGTGGTTGTTGTTGTTGTGGTGGTGGTGGTGGTGAGTTGTGTTGGTGTGTTGTTGTTGTTGTTGGTGGTGGTGGTGAGTTGTGTTGTGTGGTTGTTGTTGTTGTTGGTGGTGGTGGTGGTGAGTTGTGTTTGGTGGTTGTTGTTGTTGTTGTTTGTGGAGGTGGTGGTGGTAGGAGTTATTTGTTGTTGTTGTTTGTGGGAGGTGGTGGTGGTGAGGCTGTTGTTGTTGTTGTTGAGTTGTGTTGGTGTGGTTGTTGTTGTTGGTGGTGGTGGTGGTGAGTTGTGTTGGTGTGGTTGTTGTTGTTGTTGTTGTTGGTGGTGGTGGTGGTGGTGAGTTGTGTTGGTGTGGTTGTTGGTGGTGGTGGGAGGTTGTTGTTGTTGTTGTTGTTGGTGGTGGTGGCGAGGTTGTGTTGGTGTGGTTGTTGGTGGTGGTGGTAGGGTTGTTGTTGTTGTTGTTTGTGGGTGGTGGTGGTGAGGGTTGTTGTTGTTGTTGGTGGTGGTGGTGAGTTGTTGTTGTTGTTGTTTGTGGAGGTGGTGGTGGTGAGGTTGTTGTTGTTGGTGGTGGTGGTGGTGAGGTTGTTGTTGTTGTTGTTTGGGTGGTGGTGGTGGTTGTGTTGGTGTGGTTGTTGGTGGTGGTGGTGAGGTTGTTGTTGTTGTTGGTGGTGGTGGTGGGGTTGTTGTTGTTGTTGTTGTTGGTGGTGGTGGTGGTGGAAGCTGTTGTTGTTGTTGGTGGTGGTGAGGTTGTTGTTGTTGTTGTTGGGTGGTGGTGGTGAGGTTGTGTTGGTGTGGTTGTTGGTGGTGGTGGTGAGGTTGTTGTTGTTGGTGGTGGTGGTGGTGAGTTGTTGTTGTTGTTGTTGGTGGTGGTGGTGAGGTTGTGTTGTGTTGTTGTTGGTGGTGTGGTGGGGTTGTTGTTGTTGTTGTTGGTGGTTGGTGGTGAGGTTGTGTTGGTGTGTTGTTGTTGTTGGTGGTGGTGGTGTGAGGTTTTTGTTGTTGTTGTTTGTGGAGGTTGGTGTTTGAGGTTGTTGTTGTTGGTATGGTGGTGGTGAGGTTGTTGTTGTTGTTGGTGGTGGTGGTGAGGTTGTGTTGGTGTGGTTGTTGGTGGTGGTGGTGAGGTAGTTGTTGTTGTTTGGTGGTGGTGGTGGTGGTGAGGTTGTTGTTGTTGTTGTTGTTGTTGGTGGTGGTGGTGGTGAGCTTGTTGTTGTTGGTGGTGGTGGTGGGGTTGTTGGTGGTGGTGGTGTTAGTTGTTGTATCGTTGGTGAGGTGTAATAGAGAGATAACTTACCTGTGTGTGTAGTAATATAAAAGCTTTTCTTATACATAGCAAAATAATCATAAATAAATAAAAAAACACAAATAAATAAATAAAATAATAAATAAACAAATAAACAAATATATAAAAAATAAATAAAATAAATAAATGAATAAATAAAATAAAAATAAAATAAAATAAAATAAAAAGAATAACTACTTTCTATATAACACAACAAATAGATACCCCCATGAACTAATATAACCTATAACACACCCAGTAGCGTAACATCCAAACACAACAACAAACAAACAAACACAAAAAACAAAAAGTTAAAAATTACCATAAAAATAGAGTTGGCCGTTTTGGGAACATTAACACAGTCACAGCAAATTATTTTTAGCGCGAGAATGGCCCTACAATGCCATTTGCGGTAACCAGTAATTGCAGTTTCTATTTTGTATAACAATTTGGTATAAAAACAGGAACGGTGTCATTCTACTATTTGTGGCGTGGCTGGGTGGGGTGGCTGGGGTGGGGTGGCTGGGTGGGGTGACTGGGAGGGTGGGGTGGCTGGGTGGGGTGACTGGGAGGGTGGGGTGGGTTGGAGGTGGGGTGGCTGGGTGGGAGGTGGGGTGGCTGGGTGGGGTGACTGGGTGGGTGTGGGGTGGCTGGGTGGGGTGACTGGGTGGGTGTGGGGTGGCTGGGTGGTGCTGCACATAATATTAGCTCGGAGAGTTACCAGGCCTGCTATCACTTCCCCCGCCCTCTGCCCTTCCTCCCCCCTCTTGGGCTATATTCTGTCTAATAATATTTATTTAATTGTTTACTTTCTGTGTACATTTTAACCCATATGAATGATATGTTAACAGTCTGTGACACTTGAGGTTAATGATGTGAATGATATCATGAGAATAGTTGGAACAATGTTTTTTTTTTCAAGTTGTAGGAACAAAGTCTTTAAAAAAATAAATCAAGCTGTAAGTAATAAAATAAACTGTTTCTCTGACATAGGGAAAAATAACAAAAAAATACTTAAATTAATAATAAACAATAATAGTAAAAAATAACATTGGGAATAATATATATATATATATATATATATATATATATATATATATATATATATATATATATATAACTAGATATTTATATCTACTATACACCTCAATAATATTCACTTAAACAAACAAAAATACAAATTATAATAACAAATAACTAGAATATTTTATAGTACTGAACAAATGAAAGATGATAGACCTTCATTTGACTACTATACTGATGACGTCATAATGGCCGACAATAACAACAATAAATTTTACAATACAATATATAAAAAATAATAATACAATGTAAAGTAAATTTATTCTTCCTTAACTATACACAAGTCATCAAAAAATATAGACAATATCAAGAAGAAATACAGTATTGTAGGCCGTTTAACAGCTCAGGTTAATGTAGCGTGAAGAGTTCCTTGTTTGAGGTCCACACACACACACCGCCTTACAATTCAGCCGCTAAGAGGAACAACTCGATATATCGGTTCTTCACTTATTTAAATTAACATGTTAAATATATCGGCAAGTTTAGTGTTCCTGTGCTCGATAAATTAACATGCTAAACATATCGGGGAACTTAGCGATTTGTTTGTTGTTGATGTTCAGTAAATAAAATAACCTGCCGGTACACAAGGAGTGAGTTCTGTGTCTGTCAATGATTGGTTGGTTGTTCTCATTGATTGGCACTCACTGCATACGTCATAAAAATGCTGGTGTTTCATTGGCTGGCATTCTTCGACGTCACACACAGGCTTCTCGGTTACTGGACAACACAGTCTTTATTTCGAAATTTGTCATCGGTTGGCTGTCGTCAAATAAGTCATAGTATTAACTTTCATTGATTGGCTTTTATCAATTGCATCATGCCAACACCTTTCATTGATTGGCTGTCATCCATTACGTCATACTAAACCTGTCATTGATTGGCTGTCATCCATTACGTTATACTAAACATTGCCATTTATTGGCTGTCATCAATTACGTCATACTAAAGCTGTCATTGATTGGCTGTCATCAATTACACTGATTGGCAGCCAGCAGATACGTCATATAAATTCTTATCAATAATTGGTTCCCATCATAAAAGTTACATCAAGCTAGATCACTCATTGGCTGTCATGCCTTAATTTACAAGTCACTTATTGGCTGTCTGCAAAGTTAACAATTCTATGATTGGCTATCCGGGCAAACTTTACAGGTCACTGATTGGCTGTCATGACCTGAAACTTTATAAACACAACGCACGGAGAGGGAGCTCAGTCCGCTGTGCCTTCAGTTGATGAGGGAAGAGTGTGATGGAAGACGAACCATTATTCAAATGTTACTAAAAAGCGACACACACACACACACACACACACACACACACACACATTACATAATAACCAAGAGTGTGTTACCTCAAGTCATCAGTTTAATGTTATAATCTTTTACCGATATACAGAAAATAATCTTTGGTAATATTGAGTAAAATATTTGGATAATTCTAAATAATTATTGTAGTATGAAATAAATTAATAATTACAATTACAAACATACATATAAAATAGTTACGTGTATTGTATATTGTTAGAATAATTAAGAGGATCTATCATCACCTCCCCCACACACACATACCCCTCCCCAACACCCTCCCAACACCTCCCCATTACCCCTCCCATATGCCTCTTCCCACACCTACCCAATATCCCTCCCCCCCTAACATATCTCCACCTGACTCTCTCCCCCACTTCCTCCCCCTTTCTCCCCTTAATCAACTTACCCCAGATTGAGAGTTAGCATGTTCGTCCCTCTCCTCCAATCCCTCTCCTGTTGCACCTTTACCTCTCTCATCAAACAAACTCTCTGCCCCCCTCAACTACCCCCTACAACCCCACTCCTCTCCTCCCTCCTCCCTCTCCCCATACAACCCACCTCACCCTCCCCTACCATCCCTCCCACTCCCCCCTCTCACCCCCCTCCGCCGCCATAAGAGGTAGCGGGGCGGACCCATCTTATTACGGACCTCAATATGCGCAATATCGGTAAAAGCTTGGCATGACGGCGGCTCCTAGCGGTTCCGTCAATTTGTCTAAAAGTGGCATTCATAAATATTGGAGGAGGAGGAACGTGTGCTGTCCACCATCCTGCATCTGTCTGTCTGTCTGTCTGTCTGTCTGCCCCAATGTCTGTCTCTGTCATTCCGTCTGTCTGTCTGTCTGTCTGGTCGGTCTGTCTGTCTGTCTGTCTGGTCTGTGTCTGTCTGTCTGTCTGGTCTGTGCTCCGTTCGTCTGTCTGGTCTGTGTCTGGTTCGTCTGTCTGGTCTGTGTTCGTCTGTCTGTCTGTCTGTTCGTTCCGCTGGTCTGTGCTTAATTCGTCGGTCTGGTCTGCGTCTGTTCAGTTCGTCTGGTCTGTCTGTCTTGTCTGTTCGTCTGGTTTTGTCCTGTCTCCCGTCGGCTCTGTTCGTCTTGCTGGTCTGCTCCGTCTGCCCCGGTCTGTCTGGTCTGTCTGTCTGCCCGCCCCTGCCTGGTCGGTTCATCTGTCTGTCTGTCTGTTCGTCTGTCTGGTCTTCGTCTGTCTGGTCGGTCTGTCTGCCCGT
>NW_024739403.1:8192585-8206562 GCF_018991925.1 Homarus americanus
CAGGATACAGGTAAGATCCTACAGGTGGGGTCCTACAAGGGGGGTCCTACAGGGGTTCCTAAGTGGGGTTCTACAGGTGGGGTCCTACAAGGGGGTCCTACAGGGGGGGTCCTACAGGGAGGGTCCTACAGGTGGGATCCTACAAAGGAGGAGATAGGATACAAGTGGAAAGGGGAGATTTAAGTAAAGGGAGAGGAGAGAAACGGATGACTGGTTGGTGGGAAGGAGAGAGGAATGGGTAAAAGGGAGGGAGAGGTGGATGGGAGGGGAGAGGGAGAGTGAGGGAGAGTGAGGGAGAGGATTGGGTCAGTGAGAGAGAGAGAGAGAGAGAGAGAGAGAGAGTTGTAAATTATACGTCTATAAAATATTGCTCACATGCGATAACAAAAAAACCATACAGACACAAGAACAAACAAACAAGAAATCACAATTGCAAACCATTATGACAAACAAATAAACTCATCACTATTACAAACACAAAAAACAAGAAAACAGTTACAAACACCACAAACCAACCAACTGACCACGATTACAAACAAAATCCAACTAATGTATACAAAATATCACAATTACAAACAAACACACTTACATCCAACAAATACATCAAATAAACATATACAAATAAATATATACAAAGGTGATAAGAAAGATCCCATACATACATACACACATACATACATACATCATACATAAATACATACATACATACATACATACACACATACATACATAGACCATAAACAGACAGGATGAGTCTTTCCTTCTCTCTTCCCTGTTTATGAAAGACGAACAAGGGGATAGAGAGAGAGAGAGACACACAATAAAGAGGATGATATGTACAGGGGGAGCAAATATGGCACTAAAACACACACACACACACACACACACACACACACAACCATCAATGTTACACCCTCACCAACACATCAACCAACGCACATACAGTACACACACACACACACACACATACACACAGAGACAAGAGATACAAGACCATTTCGTCGTCTCTCTCTCTCTCTCTCACTCTCTCTCTCTTTCTCACTTTCCCTTCCTCTAAACTCGCCCATATCACAGGGGGCCTCAATAGCCTTAAGTGTCTGGGGGGGGGGCCAAATAGTGTCATCCGTGCAGGACAAGTTAAAAGCGGACGTGGCCGTGTGTGTGTGTATTGCACCTTTGTCTTCCCCCGTGTTGCAGATATTAGAGGTTAACGTAGGCAGTAATGGGGAGGACAACATATAGCCCAGAGAGAGAGAGTCACACCCCTTGTCACCGGCTCTGATCGGTGTGCCGCCTCGATGAGCAACTTGAATGCTAGTTGGGTAATCTGAATTCGCCATTTCAGTGAGGTGAAGTTGCAAATGCGCTTATGTACGTGCCTGCAGCCTGGATATTGGCAATAATGGCCGCATATGAAAGGGGGCGGAGGGCAATGCAGTAGCAATATTGACCATTCACCAGACGGGCTGTTCCAAGCCGACGGTGGTGCTGGTGGTGTAGAGACTCGTGTGTGTGTGTGTGTGTGTGTGTGTGTGTGTGTGTGTGTGTGTGTGTGTGTGTGTGTGTGTGTGTGTGTGTGTGCGTGCGTGTGTGTGTGTGTTTGAAAGAACTTGTATTGGAATTTAGTGAGGGCGGGGAAGGGCTGTATGCGAATAGGTATTTAGCCGACAATGTTACACTTTTATTAAACTTCCCGTATTTAGTGGCGGAGGAGCTAGAGGCGCCGTGTCAATATAGGACCTTCAGTTTATTACAACAGCTGGTGGTGGGAGGGAGGGAGGGAGGGGGAGTTGGGAGGGGGATGATGGACTTGTAACCTGGGAGAAATAAAGTGTGATGTGTGCTGTAAGGTTTTTGTCAAGGGGAGGGGGAGACTGACCAATAGGATGTAGAGCAAGGTGACAAGCTAAGGGTGTGGTGTGAAATTTTGTCAGGGTCAAGGGGAGAGAGGAAGGAAAAGAATTAGCCAAGGAGACAACAGAAATCAAAGGGGTGGTAACCTAGTGTCAAGGGATATGAATAAGGGGAAAAGGGTGGCTAAAGGTGTAACATTAAAGGGGAGAGGAGGAAGAGAATGGGGGAAGAAGGGGAGAAACAGTAATCTAGGTTGCTGTGGTGTGGTGAGGGGAAATAGAGAGGGACGCCTACCCTTGTGAACCTCAGCCCAGACGCCCACCAATAAGGGAGTTCACCTGGGGGGTCCTTAAGGGTATTTTAGGGGTCACCTGAGGATTAGCCCATCCCCCCCCCCCCAAGTTCATTTCACGTGATGATTAGAGACTTTCACTAAGCTAACCTAACCTAACCTAACCTAACCTAACCTAACCTAACCTAACCTAACCTAACCTAACCTAACTTAACCTAACCTAACCTAACCTAACCTAACCTAACCTAACTAGCTAACCAACTTTCTGTAACCTAACCTAACCTAACTTTATATAACTAACCTAACCTACAACTAACTTTATAACCTAACCTAACCTAACTAACTAAATTTTATATAACCTAACCTAACCTAACCTAACTTTATATAACCTAACCTAACCTAACCTAACCTAACCTAACCTAACCTAACCTAACCTAACCTAACCTAACCTAACCTAACTTTATAATAATCTAAATTAATCTAACTTAATCTAACCTTAGTGAGGGAGTAATTGTACGTCTGGCAGCGTATATGATAAAGCGTACACAAAGACTTCCTTGTGCGGAAAACAATATCAGTCAGTCAGTCAGTCAGTACATAGTTATGACTTGTGTTGTAACTTTATAAGATTAGTGTTTGTTTTTTACCTGAGAGAGAGAGAGAGAGAGAGAGAGTGGGGGGAGATGGAGAGTTATTGGATAATAATGGGAGGGAATGAAAGGGGAGAGAGGGGATAGGAAGGAGGGAAAGGAGGGAGGGAGGGAAGAGGAAGTAATACTAAGGGAGGGAGGGAGGGAGGGCGGGAGGGAGAGAGAAAGAGAGAGAGTTCACAGTACGAATTTAACTCTAAAAGATTCCCATTCTAACTTACTCTTTAATTTCCATTCCAACTAATTCCAATGAAGTCGATTCCCACATGAACCTAGAGATGACAATTCCCACTTCAGCTTCACCTAAAATTCCCATTCCAACGTTAGATTTTCGCTAATTCCAGACAAGAACAGTCCCATTCCGGTTAACTAAAAATAGGCAATGTGAAGTGTCAAGAAAAATAGGCAATTCCTACTCTAGACTGACCGAGGGATTCCTATTCCAGTTCCCATTCTCACATTCCTAGATATAATAATTCCCATTTTAACCAATGATTCCTACTTTAGTTTTGTCTTAAAAATGAAAATTCCTCAACCCGGTTTCATCTTCAGTTCCCATTCCAGTTTATTCCAGTGAAGATAATTCCCATTCCTGCTGTAGGAACTGTCTCTTAATATTACCATTCCAGCTTATTCAATACAATTCCTACTTTATCCAGCCATTCGTATCTCAGCTTTACTTAGAGATGGACCATTCCTGGTTTAGCCGACGCATTCCTAGTGCAGTATTCCAAGGACACTTTATGTTCGTTCTAGGATTCCCATTCCAGTTACCTCAAAAGATGATTCCTACCTGAACTTGCGATTCCTACTAAAAGCTTATAATTCCCACTTTAACCTTCAGTTCCCACTAACTTCCAATTCCCAAATTAAGACAATTCCAATTCCCACTTTAACTTACAATTCCCACATTAACCGACAATTCCAATTCCCACCTTAACTTACAATTCCCACTTTAACCTCTAGATTCCCAACGATAACTTCCAATAATTCCCACTTTATCTCACCTTTCAAGAATTTCAACAATATCCACCCAAGAAGATTCCCGTTAGCACAAGCATATTCCCATTCCCATTCCCATTCCAATTGCCGTTGTTCCACCTCGGTATTCCAGCCATTTAAAGGTTATAGGGAGACTAGCTGTCACATCCCTGCTTTTGTTTACTGTTTGTTTTTATTGTATTCTGAGGGGGGGTGAGAGGAGTGTGAGGGAGGGGGAGGGTGAGGGAGGGGGTGAGAGTGTGAGGAAGGGAGAGAGAGGGGGAGGGGGAGACATAGTTAGCCAGGGGAAGGGACGGAGAGAAAGGGGAGGGAGAGGGAGAGAGAGAGGAGAGAGGGAGAGGAGAAGGGGGAGAGGGAGGGAGAGGGTGAAAGGATAGAAGGAGGGGTACAGGGAAGGAAGGGAGAGAGAGGGTGAAGGGATGAAAAGGGGGGGGGGATAAAGGAAGGGTGTTGTTAAGTGTAAAGGGGAGAAGTGAGAAAGGTTAAATAGAAGGGTTAAAAGATTAGAGAGGAGCTTGGAGGAGGAGGGAGGGAGGGATAGAAGGGAGGAGGGAGAAGGGGCTGAACATGGCGGACATCAGCTTTCCTTTCTGATACAAATATTCAACTTTTTCGTATTTTTCCAGAGAGGGCAGGGAGGAGAGGGAGGAGAGGGGGAGAAAGGGGAAAGACAAGAAGGGGGGAGAAAGAAAGAGAGATGGGAAGTGAAAGTAGTGAGAGAAAAGGTAGAGAGGGAAAGGAGGGGGTAATGCCAGGCCTGGGAGGATGGTGCCAGGGCTGGGGGGGGGGGTAGTGCCAGGGGTGAAGGTATAATTGGCAGTTAGCGTGGATCAGTCAACACCTAGCTAATAACGAGGCCAATTGTGTCACGTGATCACCCTCAGGCCTGGGAACAACTGCCGGAGACCTGGCACGTCAAGACTGGGAACGGGAATGGGAATGGGAATCGGAGTAAAAATAGGATTGGGAATATGAAAAAAATATGAGTGGGATCAAACTAATAATTGAAACTGGAATACAAAATAACTGGAATGGGAATGGGAATGCATCATGGCGTATTTGTGGAAGATGGTTCTCTCCCGGGGCTCTCCTAGTCAACCCAGGCGTAAATAGTCCCTAACTTTAATAACTGAGGAACTAACACAACCACAACTACCACCATTACTACCACAACTACCATAAATTAATACTAACAGGTATAAGGGGGAAGCACTAACATTACCACCACTACCACAATTACCACTACAACTACCACCACTACAACTTCCACCACGACTACCACCATCACCACCACCCACCCTACTACTACAACGAACACCATCACCACTACCACCATTATTACCACTACCACAACTACCAACCCCACTACTTCCACTTATACCACAACTACTACCACTACCATCACTACCATTAATAGTACCACAGCTCCTACCACTACAATCATCACAATCACCACCATCCCACCACTACCATCACCACCACCTCTATTACCACTACCACAACTACCACTCATAACACAACTTCTACCACCACTACCAAGACTATCAACACCACTACCAACACTGCCACTGTAGACTACCATTACCACCACTACCACAACTACCACCCCCCGCTGACACCCAAATAACTCGCCTCACAATTTAAATTAACGTTTTAACTCCATCAAGTTTCACAAAGAGCTTTGTGAGTGTTTGCCTGAGGCGACACGTGCACTAGCCTGCCACGTGTACCCCCTGCCATGTGCCCCTCCCTGCCACGTGCCCCTCCCTGCCACGTACCCCTCCCTGCCAGGTTAACCCCCCTACCTATAGCTTCCCCCACCTTCTCCCTGCCACGTGCACTCGAACCACGTGCATCTCCTACCACATCCCACCTGCCAAGTGCACCTCTACCACGTGCTCTTCCATACCACATACTGGTATTAACACGTGCCGTCCCCACCACGTACGATACTAAACCCCCAACGATCCATACATTCATCACTCACCTCTTAACTAACAACACATCTTACTAAAAAAAACTTAAGATAAATCCCAAAGGTAACAAATGATGACGTCTAAACTGAGCTGAGACTCGACCCAAAACACAAGTCAGCGGAAAATGATAAGTTATGAACCATTGTGTCGTCCAGTGTGTTAATGTATGTACAGACACGACTGATTTAGGGAGTTGGCCCAGGGGGAGGGGGTGGGGGTGGGGGAGGAACAGTGAGGGGAGATGAGGAGGGAGTGACAGTGGGGGAGGGAGAGGTGTGATGTGTTGTGGAACGAGGGCGCGCGTGATGTGATGGGTAGTTTGTGTCGTTAGGCAATAATCACCCCTTGTTGTGAGGAGTTTATTGGGTGAGAGAGATTCAGCCGGTGGTAGTTTCCTTGTCTCTCGTTAACAAGGAAGGAGACACTGAGACACACACACACTGAGACACACACACACTGAGACACACACACACTGAGACACACACACACACACACACACACACATGACCAAACTCTCATTCAGGGGATTACTGTGATATTTTTTTGGGATATTCTCTTTGTTACTATTCATATCGGTGGTGGAGGCTGGAGTGATCAGTGTTGTCTGTGTGTCTGTCTGTGTGTCTGTCTGTCTGTGTGTCTGTCTGTCTATCTGTGTGTCTGTCTGTCTGTCTGTGTGTCTGTCTGTCTGTCTGTGTGGCTGTCTGTCTGTCTGTCTGTGTGTCTGTCTGTCTGTGTGGCTGTCTGTCTGTTTGTGTGTCTGTCTGTCGGCAAAAGAACTAAAGAATTACCAGCCCTCTCACTGTCACCCCTCTCCCTCCTCACAACCATCCCTCTCACCCCCTTCCCCCTTCCTCTCACTTCTCACCACCAACCACCCTCCCCACCACCCTCTCCCTCCTCCCATTACCCCCCTCCTCCCCTCACACCTCCTAACCATCCCTCCCTCACCACCACCCCTCCCACCCTCCCTCGCCACTCAACCCCTCCTCTCAACCACCCTCCCCTCACCACCAACCACCTCCCTCACCCTTCACCCCTCCCTCACCCCTCAGGACATTTACCTAAGGTCATTCTATTGTCGTGTGTGTCGGGTGAAAAATTCGACTACCAACAGAAAAAAAAAATAGCCCACATTTTTTCTAGTTTTCTGAGCCGCAGTTTGTAGCAGCAGAGGAGAGTGGGAGATAAAAGGAATTTCTGATATCAAAGTGAATCAAGAAAATATACACATATATATCTATATCTATATATATATATTTCTTTTGTTTTTCTATTTTTTTCTCTATCTCTTTTCTTTATTTTTGTGTTTTATTTATTTTATTTTTTTTCCTGTGTTTATTGTATTTTTTTCTCAATTTCAATTGTTTATTCCTTGATAGAGGAAGCGGGATCCTAGTGCTGTCACTAGGTACCCCTGTACAATGACACCAGAAGCATCTAGCAAGTGTCACAAGTATATACAGTATAAATATTATAAAGGAGCTTACTAAAGCCTAAGGAAGGAAGGATATTCCTTTAACACATCATCAATATTATTTACATAATATCTGGCCAGTATGGGGAGGATCATCGTGTCTCCGTCAGGGGGTCGTGGAGTGGTGGTCCAGCAGGCGTTGTGTGTGGGGACATCTTAGGAGGTAGTGGATAAGGGTGCTGCTGTCGGGTCTTCTGCATAATGCTAATGTATTTAGTGATTTATTTTCATTTTACTCTCTCTCTCTCTCTCTCTCTCTCTCTCTCTCTCTCTCTCTCTGGCTTTTGATTAATATCTCTTAATTTGGATTAGTTTAAACAATAATTGTAGTTCATTCGTTCACACGTTTACATTTTCAAAATTTCACACCTTCACTTGTTCTTTCATAACTCACATGTTCACGTGATCACATATTTATTATTTCACACGTACACTTGTTTTCGAGTTTATATGTTCACACGTTCACATGTTCACTCGTTCAATTGTTCAAATATTTTAGTGTTCACATGTTCAGGTGTTCAGCTGTTCACGTGTTCAATTATTCACTCGTTCAATTGTTCGCATATTTAAGTGTTCACATGTTCAGCTGTTCACGTGTTCAATTGTTCACTCGTTCAATTGTGCGACGTTCAAGTGTTCACATGTTCAATTATTCTCATGTTCAAGTGTTCACAGGCTCCGGTGTTCACATGTTCCGGCCGGTTCCCCTGCCTCGCCCCCGCCACTCGTCATCCCTGTTTAGTGTTTCATAACTGGCTGTAAAAGCTTCCATGGTGGTGTGTTGCCCTCCCTTGCTGCCATGATCACTACCATACTGCCATGATCACTACCATACTGTCATGATCACTACCATACTGCCATGATCACTACCATACTGCCATGATCACTACCATGATCCCTGCCATACTGTCATGATCACTACCATACTGCCATGATCACTACCATGATCCCTGCCATACTGTCATGATCACTACCATACTGCCATGATCACTACCATGATCCCTGCCATACTGTCATGATCACTACCATACTGCCATGATCACTGCCATAATGCCATGATCACTGCCATACTGCCATGATCACTGCCATACTGCCATGGTCACTACCATACTGCCATGATCACTGCCATACTGCCATGATCACTACCATGATCCCTGCCACACTGTCATGATCACTACCATACTGCCATGACCACTGCCATACAGTCATGATCACTACCATGATCCCTGCCATACTGCCATGATCACTGCCATAATGCCATGATCACTACCATGATCCTGCCATACTGCCATGATCACTACCATACTGCCATGATCACTACCATGATCCTGCCATACTGCCATGATCACTGCCATAATGCCATGATCACTGCCATACTGCCATGATCACTGCCATACTGCCATGGTCACTACCATACCGCCATGATCACTGCCATACTGCCATGATCACTGCCACACTGTCATGATCACTACCATACTGCCATGACCACTGCCATACTGTCATGATCACTACCATACTGCCATGATCACTACGAAACTACCATGATGGCTACCATATTACCATGATGGATACCATATCATACTACTATAATGACTACCATACTACCATAATGAATACCATGCTACCATGATGAATACCATACGACCATGATGGCTACCATACTACCATGATCACTACCCTACCATGATGGCTGACATACCATACGACTATAATGACGACCATACTACCATGATGGCTACCATACCATGAGTACTACCATACCACCATGATGACTACCATACCACCATGATGACTACCATACCACCATTATGCTATAAAGACGGGATAAAAATACAAAGATGAACAAGTGTGATCAAGTGAACAAGGTCTGCGAGCGAGGGAACATGAGTGAACTAGTGAACAATTATATAAAATGAACAAGTGAACAAAAAGTGATCATTATGCATAATAAATCGTACCACTTACTTTGTCATGTTTATTCATTATACTCTCCTCTCTCTCTCTCTCTCTCTCTCTCTCTCTCTCTCTCTCTCTCTTTCACTCTCTCTCTCTTTATCTATCTCTCTCGCTCTCTTTTTTTATCTATCTATCTCGCACTCTCTCTTTATCTATCTCTCTCACTCTCTCATTTTATCTCTCTCTCGCTCTCTCTCTTTATCTATCTCTCTCGCTCTCTTTTTTTATCTATCTATCTCGCACTCTCTCTTTATCTATCTCTCTCACTCTCTCATTTATCTCTCTCGCTCTCTCTCTTTATCTATCTCTCTCGCTCTTTTTATCTATCTATCTCACTCTCTCTTTATCTCTCTCTCACTCTCTCATTTTATCTCTCTCTCGCTCTCTCTCTTTATCTATCTCTCTCGCTCTCTCCCTCTCTCGCTGACTCTCTCCTCTCTCTCCTCTCTCTCTCTCTCTCTCTCTCTCTCTCTCTCTCTCTCTCTCTCTCTCTCTCTCTCCTTCTCTCCTCTCCTCTCTCTCTCTCCCTCTCTCTCTCTCTCTCTCTCCCCCGCTCTCCTCTCTCTCTCTCTCCCTCTCTCTCTCTCTCTCTCTCTCTCTCTCTCTCTCTCTCTCTCTCTCTCTCTCTCTCTCTCTCTCTCTCTCTCTCTCTCTCTCTCTCTCTCTCTCTCTCTCTCTCTCTCTCTCTCCTCTCTCTCTCTCTCTCTCTCTCTCTCTCCTCTCTCTCTCGCTGCTCTCCCCTCTCTCTCGCTGGCTCTCCCCCTCTCTCTCTCTCTCTCTCCCTCTCTCTCTCTCTCTCTCTCTCTCTCTCTCTCTCTCTCTCTCTCTCTCTCGCTCCTCTCTCCCTCTCTCTCTCTCCTCTCTCCTCTCTTTCCTCTCTCTCCGTGTTTGTTTGTTCCTTCATTGTCACCATTTGCGACCAGTTATTAAGGATTATTTCATTATCCCATTTCGCTCTGTTCTGTTTCGCTTTATGTTTCCGGGTCAAAATACGATTATTTTTTGTGTTGGCTTAAAATTTGTTTGCCTGTGTGTGTGTGTGTGTGTGTGTGTGTGTGTGTGTGTGTGTGTGTGTGTGTGTGTGTGTGTGTGTGTGTGTGTTACGTCACTTACCAATAAAGAAAACAATCATTACCTGTTCTCCACCATATTAACACCTGTCCTCCACCACACAAACACCTGTCCTCCACCTCATTAACACCTGTCCTCCACCACATTAACACCTGTCCTCCAGTGTTGCCAACTCGGGTTTTCAAATGTCGCTAGGCTGGTACCTAAAAGTAGCTAAATGTCGCTAAATCTTCCATGGAAAGTCGCTAGCTATTATTCCCAAGTTTCTTGAATGGTAAAATTGTCTGTCTTTCTGCACTAAACGGCTCTTCTGCTTTCTTGTGTTTTTAGTGTTTTGTGTTTCAATGTCGCACAACAGCAGACAAAGTACACTTGCAAAATTTACAAAATCCTTTTTATTATCTCCTGCTCAGAAGCCAATTTTTGTATCTGTCATCTCAGAGCCATTCCTTCCTAAATCGCTGCGAATACTGTGGCTTACCCATTTTCTATTGGGATTATGAAGGGTTCAAATTAATAAACAGCAAGCAAACAAGCGGAAACTTTCCTTGATGGTTTTTGGCAAAGCGGGTAGTGTCAGAAGCAACTGTATGGAGTCTATGGGTCACCCATGGTGGACGCGTACGAAGTTTGGAACCACGCAGGCTTGATAGAATTAATTCTATAAGATGTTTTTGCTAATATTCTTTAAAATTTAGCGTATTAATGAAATTCATATTGCATATCTGACAAAAAGGTAAGTTAGGTGCTACAAGGCGAAGGTAATAAACAAATAAATGACAACAGCAACATTAGCCATGGACGGGCTGACATAAATAGAACGTGTCCCTCCTTCTGTACACGACCCGTTCAAATGTATTAAACTTTTCTTATTATTTATTGTCCCTGTAACCCCGTTGCTATATATTATGGCTCGAAATTAGGAAAACTGAGTTTTCATGGACAGTCCAAAAGTATCCAGAAAGTCGCTAGATTTCTGTGGATATCTCTAGATTTGCGACAAGTCGCAAATCGCTCTAAAATGTCGCTAGAAAAAACAAAAAGCTCTAGATCTAGCTACAAAGTCGCTAAGTTGGCAACTCTGCTGTCCTCCACCACATTAACACCTGTCCTCCACCACATTAACACCTGTCCTCCACCACATTAACACCTGTCCTCCACCACGCAAACACCTGTTCTCCACCACATTAACACCTGTCCTCCACCTTACTAACACCTGCTCTCACCCACACTAGCACATACAAGTCCTGTTTGCGTTAGTCAGCCCAATACCTGTCTTTCCTGACTATAATAGTAAATTAAGTGTGACCTGACACTTCACGGAGCAGTACTGGTGACTCACCTGCTGGAGGGCGAGGAAGTTCTGGCGTCCTACAAGGTCAACCTCCAGCATCCATTGTAGAGGTCGACCTCCAGTGTTCATCGTGGCACTTGAGTCAAGGGCCACCTCACCTGTAATAAGTTAGGTAATTAATTCATAGTACTTTCTTCGGTAAAGATTCGATTAAATAAGGTAAAAAAAAATATATAATTTGGTCTTATTTTACGTTAAGAAAAGTTAGGTTAAGTTACCAAAGATGTGATTGTTGTTTTTAGTGTTTTAACGCCATAAAAATAAGTCAATCTTCTAAATAATCACCAAACACTTCAGAAAAACCTGTTTGTTTTTAATTTATCATTATGGTCACGACTGAATCTTCACCCTTTCTTCATTCCAGTCAATATACACAACATGTGAGTCAGATGTATGTTCAATATACACAACATGTGAGTCAGATGTATGTTCAGTATACACAACATGTGAGTCAGATGTATGTTCAGTATACACAACATGTGAGTCAGATGTATGTTCAATATACACAACATGTGAGTCAGATGTATGTTCAGTATACACAACATGTGAGTCAGATGTATTTCAAATGACATATCAGATGTATGTTCAGTATACACAACATGTGAGTCAGATGTATGTTCAGTATACAACATGTGAGTCAGATGTATGTTCAGTATACACAACATGTGAGTCAGATGTATGTTCAGTATACACAACATGTGAGTCAGATGTATGTTCAGTATACACAACATGTGAGTCAGATGTATGTTCAGTATACACAACATGTGAGTCAGATGTATGTTCAGTATACACAACATGTGAGTCAGATGTATGTTCAGTATACACAACATGTGAGTCAGATGTATGTTCAATATACACAACATGTGAGTCAGATGTATGTTCAGTATACACAACATGTGAGTCAGATGTATGTTCAATATACACAACATGTGAGTCAGATGTATGTTCAGTATACACAACATGTGAGTCAGATGTATGTTCAATATACACAACATGAGTCAGATGTATGTTCAGTATACACAACATGTGAGTCAGATGTATGTTCAATATACACAACATGTGAGTCAGATGTATGTTCAGTATACACAACATGTGAGTCAGATGTATGTTCAGATACACAACATGAGTCAGATTATGTTCAGTATACACAACATGTGAGTCAGATGTATGTTCAATATACACAACATGTGAGTCAGATGTATGTTCAGTATACACAACATGTGAGTCAGATGTATGTTCAGTATAAACATGTGAGTCAGATGTATGTTCAGTATACACAACATGTGAGTCAGATGTATGTTCAATATACACAACATGTGAGTCAGATGTATGTTCAGTATACACAACATGTGAGTCAGATGTATGTTCAATATACACAACATGTGAGTCAGATGTATGTTCAGTATACACAACATGTGAGTCAGATGTATGTTCAATATACACAACATGTGAGTCAGATGTATGTTCAGTATACACAACATGTGAGTCAGATGTATGTTCAATATACACAACATGTGAGTCAGATGTATGTTCAGTATACACAACATGTGAGTCAGATGTATGTTCAGTATACACAACATGTGAGTCAGATGTATGTTCAGTATACACAACATGTGAGTCAGATGTATGTTCAGTATACACAACATGTGAGTCAGATGTATGTTCAATATACACAACATGTGAGTCAGATGTATGTTCAATATACACAACATGAGTCAGATGTATGTTCAGTATACACAACATGTGAGTCAGATGTATGTTCAATATACAACATGTGAGTCAGATGTATGTTCAATATACACAACATGTGAGTCAGATGTATGTTCAGTATACACAACATGTGAGTCAGATGTATGTTCAATATACACAACATTGAGTCAGATGTATGTTCAATATACACAACATGTGAGTCAGATGTATGTTCAATATACACAACATGTGAGTCAGATGTATGTTCAGTATACATAACATGTGAGTCAGATGTATGTTCAGTATACACAACATGTGAGTCAGATGTATGTTCAGTATACACAACATGTGAGTCAGATGTATGTTCAGTATACACAACATGTGAGTCAGATGTATGTTCAGTATACACAACATGTGAGTCAGATGTATGTTCAATATACACAACATGTGAGTCAGATGTATGTTCAGTATACACAACATGTGAGTCAGATGTATGTTCAGTATACACAACATGTGAGTCAGATGTATGTTCAATATACACAACATGTGAGTCAGATGTATGTTCAGTATACACAACATGTGAGTCAGATGTATGTTCAATATACACAACATGTGAGTCAGATGTATGTTCAGTATACATAACATGTGAGTCAGAT
>NW_024739403.1:8206662-8308056 GCF_018991925.1 Homarus americanus
GCTACTATAGTATGCTATCTGCCAGGCTGGAGCTACTATGACATGCTGTCTACCGAGCTAGACTACTATAGTATGCTGTCTACAGTGGAGCTACTATAGTATGCAGTCTGGCTGGAGCTACTATAGTATGCTGTCTGCCGAGCTGGGCTACTATGTATGCTGTCTACCGAGCTGGAGCTACTATAGTATGCTGTCTACCGAGCTGGAGCTACTATAGTATGCTGTCTACCGAGCTGGAGCTACTATAGTATGCTGTCTGCAGGCTGGAGCTACTATGGTATGCGGTCTACCGAGCTGGAGCTACTATAGTATGCTGTCTGCCGAGCTGGGCTACTATGGTATGCGGTCTACCAGGCTGGAGCTACTATAGTATGCTGTCTACCAGCTGGAGCTACTGTGGTGTGTGCAGGTCCTACCGAGCTGGAGCTACTATGGTATGCTGTCTACCAGGCTGGAGCTACTGTGGTATGCTGTCTGCCGACTGGAGCTACTATAGTATGCTGTCTACCCCGAGGCTGGAGCTACTATGGTATGCGGTCTACAGAGCTGGGCTATAGTATGCTGTCTGCCGAGAGCTGGAGCTACTATAGTATGCTGTCTACCAGGCTGGAGCACTGGTATGCTGCCGCCGAGCTGGGAACTACTATAGTATGCTGTCTACCGAGCTGGAGCTACTATGGTATGCTGTCTGCAAGCTGGAGCTACTATGGTATGCTGTCTACCGAGCTGGAGCTACTATAGTATGCTGTCTGCCGGCTGGGCTACTATATGCGGTCTGCCACCAGGCTGGAGCTACTATATTATGCTGTCTACCGAGCTGGGCTACTATAGTATGCTGTCTACCGAGCTGGAGCTACTATAGTATGCTGTCTGCCGAGCTGGAGCTACTATAGTATGCTGTCTGCAGGCTGGAGCTACTATAGTATGCTGTCTGCCGAGCTGGAATACTATAGTATGCGGTCTGCAGGCTGGAGCCTGGTATGCTGTCTCTGCCGAGCTGGAGCAACTATGGTATGCTGTCCTACCCAGGCTGGAGCTACTATGGTATGCGGTCTACCGAGGCTGGAGCTACTATAGTATGCTGTCTCTACCGAGCTGGAGCTACTACGGTATGCTGCTGTCTACCGGCTGGAGCTACTATGGTATGCGGTCTACCGAGCTGAGCTACTATAGTATGCTGTCTACCGAGCTGGATCTACTATAGTATGCTGTCTACCGAGCTGGGAGCTACTATAGTATGCATCTCGAGCTGGAGCTACTATAGTATGCTGTCTACCGAGCTGGAGCTACTATGGTATGGGTCTAAAAAAGAGCTGGAGCTACTATAGTATGCGGTCTACCGAGCTGGAGCTACTATAGTATGCTGTCTGTCGAGCTGGAGCTACATAGTATGCTGTCTACCGAGCTGGGCTATAGTATGCTGTCCTGCAGGCTGGAGCTACTATAATATGCGGTCTGCCAGCTGGAGCTACTATAGTATGCTGTCTACCGAGCTGGAGCTACTATAGTATGCTGTCTACCGACTGGAGCTACTATAGTATGCACGGTCTACCGAGCTGGAGCTACTTTATGGTATGCGGTCTACCGAGCTGGGCTACTATGGTAGCACTGTCTGCCGAGCTGGAGCTACTATGGTACATGCTGTCTACCCGAGCTGGAGCTACTATAGTATGCGATCTACCCGGGCCTGGAGCTACTATGGTATGCTGTCTGCAAAGAGCTGGATCTGCTATAGTATGCTGTACCGAGCTGGAGCTACTATAGTACATGCTGTCTACCGAGCTGGAGCTACTGCAATATGCTGTCTACCGAGCTGGAGCTACTATGGTATGCGGTCACAAAGAGCTGGAGCTACTATAGTATGCGGTCTACCGGAAGCTGGGCTACTATATTCTGCTGTCTACCGAGCTGGAGCTACTATAGTATGCTGTCTACCGAGCTGGAGCTACTATAGTATGCTGTCTACCGAGCTGGAGCTACTATGGTATGCTGTCTACCGAGCTGGGCTACTATAGTATGCTTTGTCTCACCAGCTGGAGCTACTATGGTATGCTGTGTCTGCCGAGCTGGAGCTACTATAGTATGCTGTCTACCGAGCTGGAGCTACTATAGTATGCTGTCTACCGAGCTGGAGCTACTATGGTATGCTGTCTACCGAGCTGGAGCTACTATAGTATGCTGTCTACCGAGCTGGAGCTACTATGGTATGCGGTCTAAGAGCTGGAATATAGTATGCTGTCTACCGAGCTGGAGCTACTGTAATGCTGTCTGCCGTGCTGGAGCTACTATAGTGTGTGTCTACCGAGCTGGAGCTACTATAGTATGCTGTCTACCGAGCTGGAGCTACTATGGTATGCTGTCTACCAGGCTGGAGCTAATGGTATGCTGTCTGCCGAGCTGGAGCTACTAGTATGCTGTCTAAGAGCTGGAGCTAATATAGTATGCTGTCTACCGAGCTGGAGCTACTATAGTATGCTGTCTATCCAGTAAGGCTACTATAGTATGCTGTCTACCGAAGCCTGGAGCTACTACTTGAGTATGCTGTCTGCCGAGCTGGAGCTACTATGGTATGCTGTCTGCCCGAGCTGGAGCTACTATAGTATGCTGTCTACCAGGCTGGAGCCATAGTATGCGGTCTAAGAGCTGGAGCTACTATAGTATGCTGTCTCTCGAGCTGGAGCTACTATAGTATGCTGTCTACACCGAGCTGGAGCTACTATAGTATGCTGTCTACCAGCTGGAGCTACTATAGTATGCTGTCTACCAGGAAGCTGGAGCTACTATATTATGCTGTCTGCCGAGCTGGAGTTACTATATGGTATGCTGTGTCTGCCGGCTGGAGCTACTATAGTATGCTGTCTGCAAAGGCTGGAGCTACATAGTACATGCTGTCTACAAAACTGAACTACTATAGTATGCGGTCTACAGAGCTGGAGCTACTATAGTATGCTGTCTGCCGAGCTTGAGCTACTATAGTATACTGTCTGCCGGCTGGAGCTACTATAGTATGCTGTCTGCCGAGCTGGAGCTACTATAGTATGCTGTCTGCCGAGCTGGAGCTATAGTACATGCTGTCTGAACTGGAGCTACTATGGTATGCTGTCTGCCGAGCTGGAGCTACTATAGTATGCTGTCTGAGCTGGAGCTACTATGGTATGCGGTCTGCAGAGCTGGAGCTACTATATGGTATGCTGTCTGCCGAGCTGGAGCTACTATGGTATGCAGTCTACCGAGCTAGACTACTATGGTATGCTGCATCTGCCAGCTGAACTTTATGGTGTGCTGTCTGCCGAGCTGGAGCTACTATAGTATGCTGTCTACCGAGCTGGAGCTACTATGGTATGCGGTCTGCAAACTGGAGCTTCCACTATGTTATGCTGTCTACAAAACTGGAGCTACTATGGTATGCGGTCTACCCGAGCTGGAGCTACTATAGTATGCTGTCTACCGAACTGGGAGCTACTGTAATTTATGCGGTCTACAGAGCTAGCGCTACTATAGTATGCTGTCTCTGCCGAGCTGGTACTATGGTATGCGGTCTGCCGAGCTGGAGCTACTATAGTATGTATCTCTGCCAGCTGGAGCTACTATAGTATGCTGTCTATCAGGCTGGAGCTCCTATGGTATGCGGTCTACAGAGCTGGAGCTATGGTATGCTGTCTACCGAGAGCTGGAGCTACTATGGTATCGCGGTCTGCGAGCTGGAGCTACTGTATGCTCTCTACACGAGCTGGAGCTGCTATGGTATGCGGTCTACAGAGGCTGGGCTACTATAGTATGCTGTCTACCGAAGCTGGAACTACTATGGTATGCGGTCTGCCGAGCTGGGCTACTATAGTATGCTGTCTACCGAGCTGGAGCTACTATAGTGTGCTGTCTATTAGGAGCTGGAGCTACTATGGTATGCTGTCTGCATGAGAGCTGGAGCTATGGTATGCTGTCTACCGCGCTGGAGCTACTATAGTATGCTGTCTACCCAGGCTGGGCTACTATAGTATGCTGTCTACCAGCTGAGCTATGGTGTCACGGTCTACCGAGCTGGAGCTACTATAGTATGCTGTCTGCCAGGCTGGAGCTACTATAGTGCAGTCACCACCGAGCTGGAGCTACAATAGTATGCTGTCTACCGAGCTAGAGCTACTATGGTATGCAGTCTACCAGGCTGGAGCTACTATAGTATGCTGTCTACCGAGCTAGACTACTATGGTATCTCGGTCTACCGAGCTGGAGCTACTATAGTATGCTGTCTGCCAGGCTGGAGCTACTATGGTATGCTGTCTGCCGAGAGCTGGAGCTACCATAGTATGCTGTCTACTCGGCCTGAACAAATATGGTATGCTGTCTCCCAGGCTGGAGCTACTATAGTATGCTTGTCTACCGAGCTGGGCTACTATGGTATGCTGTCTGCCGGCTGGAGCTACTATAGTATGCTGTCTACCGAGCTGGAGCTACTAGTATGCTGTCTACCGAGCTGGAGCTACTATAGTATGCTGTTTGCCGAGCTGGAGCTACTATGTGGTATGCTGTCTACCGAGCTGGAGCTACCATAAACATGCTGTCTACCGAGCTGGAGCTACTATAGTATGCGGTCTACCGAGCTGGAGCTACTATAGTATGCTGTCTACCAAGCTGGAGCTACTATTGTATGCAGTCTACCGAGCTGGAGCTACTATAGTATGCTGTCTACAGAGCTGGAGCTACTATAGTATGCTGTCTACCAAGCTGGAGCTACTATAATATGCGGTCTACAGAGCTGGAGCTACTATAGTATGCTGTCTGCCGAGCTGTAGCTACTATAGTATGCTGTCTGCCGAGCTGGAGCTACTATAGTATGCTGTCTACCAAGCTGGAGCTACTATAATATGCGGTCTACAGAGCTGGAGCTACTATAGTATGCTGTCTGCCGAGCTGGAGCTACTATAGTATGCTGTCTGCCGGGCTGGAGCTACTATGGTATGCGGTCTACCGAGCTGGAGCTACTATAGTATGCTATATCTACCGAGCTGGAGCTATTATGGTATGCTGTCTGCCGAGCAGGAGCTGCTATGAGCACGTCCTGAGCTGGAGCTGTTATAGTAATGCTGTCTGCCAGGCTGGAGCTATTATAGTATGCTGTCCTACCAGACTGGAGCTACTATAGTATGCTGTCTACCGAGCAGGGAGCTACTATAGTATGCTGTCTACCAAGCTGGAGCTACTATTGTATGCAGTCTACCGAGCTGGAGCTACTATAGTATGCTGTCTACCGAGCTGCAGCTACTATGGTATGCGGTCTACCAAGCTGGAGCTACTATGGTATGCGGTCTACAGAGCTGGAGCTACTATAGTATGCTGTGTGCCGAGCTGGAGCTACTATAGTATGCGGTCTACAGAGCTGGAGCTACTATGGTATGCGGTCTACCAAGCTGGAGCTACTATTGTATGCAGTCTACCGAGCTGGAGCTACTATAGTATGTTGTCTGCCGAGCTGGAGCTACTATAGTATGCTGTCTACCGAGCTGGAGCTACTATTGTATGCAGTCTACTGAGCTGGAGCTACTATAGTATGCTGTCTACCGAGCTGGAGCTACTATGGTATGCGGTCTACCAAGCTCGAGCTACTATGGTATGCGGTCTACCGAGCTGGAGCTACTATAGTATGCTGTCTGCCGAGCTGGAGCTACTATAGTATGCGGTCTACAGAGCTGGAGCTACTATGGTATGCGGTCTAACAAGCTGGAGCTACTATTGTATGCAGTCTACCGAGCTGGAGCTACTATAGTATGCTGTCTGCCGAGCTGGAGCTACTATAGTATGCTGTCTGCCGAGCTGGAGCTACTATAGTATGCTGTCTGCCGAGCTGGAGCTACTATTTTATGCTGTCTGCCGAGCTGGAGCTACTATAATATGCGGTCTGCAGGCTAGAGCTACTATAGTATGCTGTCTACCAGGCTGGAGCTACTATGGTATGCTGTCTACAGAGCTGGAGCTACTATGGTATGCTGTCTACAGAGCTGGGCTACTAGTATGCTGTCTGCCAGCTGGAGCTACTATAGTATGCTGTCTACCGAGCAGGGAGCTACTATGGTATGCTGTCTACCTAGGCTGGAGCTACTATAGTATGCTGTCTGCCGAGCTGGAGCTATTATGGTATGCGGTCTACCAAGCTGGAGCTACTATAGTATGCTGTCTGCCGAGCTGGAGCTACTATGGTATGCTGTCTACTGAGCTAGAGCTACTATGGTATGCGGTCTACCAAGCTGGAGCTACTATAGTATGCTGTCTGCCGAGCTGGAGCTATTATGGTATGCGGTCTACCAAGCTGGAGCTACTATAGTATGCAGTCTACCGAGCTGGAGCTACTATAGTATGCTGTCTACCGAGCTGGAGCTACTATAGTATGCTGTCTACAGAGCTGGAGCTACTGTAGTATGCTGTCTACCGAGCTGGAGCTACTATAGTATGCTGTCTGCCGAGCTGGAGCTACTATGGTATGCGGTCTACCGAGCTGGAGCTATGGTATGCGGTCTACCGAGCTGGAGCTATGGTATGCGGTCTACCGAGCTGGAGCTACTATAGTATGCGGTATACCGAGCTGGAGCTATGGTATGCGGTCTACCGAAACTGGAGCTACTATAGTATGCTGTCTACCGAGCTGGAGCTACTATAGTATGCGGTCTACAGAGCTAGGCTACTATAGTATGCTGTCTGCCCAAGGCACTGGAGCTACTATGGTATGCGGTCTACCGAGCTGGAGCTACTATAGTATGGGAATACCGAGCTGGAGCTACTATGTGGTATGCGGTCTGCCGAGGAAGCTGGAGCTACTATAGTTATGCTGTCTACCGAGCTGGAGCTACTATAATTGTGCGATTACCGAGCTGGAGCTACTGTAAGTATGCTGTCTACCAGGCTGGAGCTACTATGGTGTGCATGGTCTGCCAAACTGGAGCTACTATAATGTGCTGTCTACCAGGCTGGGCTACTGCGCGGTATGCTGTCTGCAGGCTGGGCTACTATAGTATGCTGTCTACCGAGCTGGGCTACTATGGTAAGCGGTCTCTGAGCTGGAGCTACTATAGTATGCTGTCTCTGCCAGGCTGGGCTACTATGGTATGCAGTCTACTGGGCTTCTCATAATACTTGTCTACCGAGCTGGAGCTACTATGGTATGCTGTCTACCGAGCTAGAACTACTGCAGTATGCACTGCAGAGCTGGGCTACTATGGTATGCAGTCTACCGAGCTAGAGCTACTATAGTATGCTGTCTGCCGAGCTAGAGCTACTATAGTATACTGTCTACCACGTGAATTACCAATATACTGTCTACTACAGGCTGGAGCTACTAGTATGCTGTCTGCCGAGCTTCAAATTTACTCAATACATATCTCTGACTGAACTTCTTATAGTATGCTGTCTACACAAAACTAAAACTACTATAGTATGCTGTCTGCCGAGCTGGGAGCTACTATGGTATGCTGTCTACTTCGAGCTGGAGCTACTATAATTGTACTATGCCGAGCTTCTGGGCTTTACTATAGTACTGATCTGCAGGCTGAGCTACTGTATGCTGTCGCATAGGCTCAAGACTACTGTAATTATGCAGGTCTACTGGCTGGGCTACTATAGTATGCTGTCTGCAAAACTGGAGCTACTGTAGTATGCTGTCTACCATTTGGAGCTACTATGGTATACGTCTACCAAACTGAGCTACTTGTATGCTGTTTGCCAGCTAAATATAGTATGCTCCTACCAACTGGGCTACTATATAGTATGCTGTCTGCATGAGCTGGGCTACTATATTATGCTGTCTCTAAAACTGAGAGCTACTATAGTAACACATCACCAGGCTGGAGCTACTATGTGTGCAACTCTGCCGAGCACAGGCTACTGTGCTGTCTGCCAGGAGCTACTATGGTATGCTGTTGCCGAGCTGGAGCTACTATGGTATGCTGTCTGCCAGGCTGGAGCTACTGTGCTAACAATGCAGGGCTGGAGCTTCACTATAGTATACTTGTCTGCAGGCTGGAGCTACTATAGTATGCTGTCTCTTCGGCTGGAGCTACTGTGATGCGGTCACCACAGAGCTGGAGCTACTATGGTATGCGGTCTGCCAGGCTGGAGCTACTGCCGTATCGGTCTGGGCTGGGATGCCATAAACGCACTGCGACTAGGGTATGCGGTCTGGGCTGGAGCTACCTGTATGCGTCTACCGGCTGGAGCTACTATGTGCAGTTACAGAGCTGGGCTACTATGACCATGCTGCTGTCTGCCCGAGGCTGGAGCTACTGTGGTATGCGGTCTGCCGAGAAACGCAGCTACTGCAATATGCTGTCTGCCGCCGAGCTGGAGCACCACTATGGTATGCGGTCTACTGAGCTGGAGCACTCACTGGTAGCCGTCCACCGACAGGGCTACTATAGTATGCTGTCTGCCGGCTGAGCTACATAGTATGCTGTCTGAAAATAGACTACTTGGTATGTATGCCAGGCTGGGCTGCCTAGTATGCTGTCTACCGAGTAGGAGCTACTGCGCCTTGTCTACCAGAGCTGGAGCTGCTATAGTATGGGGTCTGCAAGAGCTGGGGCTGCCATAGTATGCTGTCTGCCCGAGCTGGAGCTACTGTGCAGTCTGCAAACTGGGAGCTACTATAGTGCCGGTCTGCCAGAGCTGGAGCTACTATGGTATGCGTCTGCAGGCACAAGGCTACTATAGTATGCTGTCTGCTGAACTACTACTTGATATGTAGTCTGACTGAATATAGTATGCTGTCTGCCATTTAGAGCTACCATGATATGCAGTCTACAAACTGCGACTTCTATAGCATTATGCAGTCTGAATTGAAACTACTATGGTGTGGATTACTACCAGAGCTGGGCTACTATGGTATGCTGTCTGGGGCTCAGGCTATGGTGTCTGGGTCTACCGAGCTGGAGCTACTATAGTATGCTGTCTACCGAGCTGGAGCTATGGCTATGGTATGCGGCTGCAGGAGCCCTTCTACCTACAGCCCCGACAAGCAACCTCCTCTCCAGCAAGCTCCTCACCACACAGCAACTCCCTGCACTGCTGTACATTCAATATATTTATATAAAAGAAACCATCATGAAGAGTTTCTCCAACCCATCCTGAGTGCGAAACAACATCAGAAACCCACAATATCTGCCTTGGACATCACTTTCTAGTCGCTGGTAACCGGTGGTGGAAGCTGGGTAAGCGGTGAAAGGAGGAGGTCCGTAACAATATTTATGTTTATCAACTCCACTGTAAAGTATGTATATACTTCTAATATAAATGTAAAAAAAAATAATTAAAATAATTAAATATCGAAGTGATAACTGTGGTAACATTCTGATATGTTCTTATTACCACCATGCTGTGTGTACTGTAGTGGACGTCTCCCCTACAACTGCGGCAGCCGCATTCCAATGCCACAGTATCCTAGCAACCAGCGCATCTTCCTAGCAACCAAACGAGCGGCCCAGGGGGGGGGGGGCGTCACCAGATGCCACAGTATCCTAGCAACCAGCCACGTCTTCCCTAGCAACGGAGTCGAGAAACCGGCGACTTCCCACGGATTTACTTCCGGCTGCTGTGTATATAAGCTCTGTCTCTCCATTGAGATTCATTCTGGCCTCGGTTCCTGAACACGCAACACCTCCTCCTCCGCCGCTGCCTGGCGGCCCTCGCTTCTCCTCCGCCTGCCTGGCGGTCCTCGCTCCCGCCGGCGAGCATGGCGACCCACCAGCTGTCCTTCTCTGAGCGTCCTCACCAACCAGCTCTCTTATTCTACTCTACGTTCCTGAACACGCAACACCTCCTCCAAGCAAGCTCCTCGCTGTCCAGCTTTCATTCAACCAGGAGGCCAGCAACAGGCAACATCTTCTCTAACGAAGCTCCTGCACATCTACCTCCTTCAACACGCTACTCACCGAACGTGTCTACTGAGCAGCTCCTCACCACACGGCATCTCCAGCACCAGACTGTCTACCATATAACTTATATTATATAACAAAACCACCACCTTAGAGTTTCCATCCATCCTGAGTGCTAGACAACATAATATCACGAAACCCTACAGTACTATTCAAGATGATACTAAAGGTTACAAAATACTTCTTTAAGATAAATGTACAGTATATATTAGATGCCTACAAGAGAGCTCAGGCTCTCAACTGGCTCAGCCATGTTAATATTAGGATGTATAATCGACTCTGTATCTGTGTTCCTTTAGCTAAATAAACTGTTTCAATATAAAACAAACTGTTTCAATATCAATTTACTTTCATCCTCTTCGCCACTGATCGGCTCGTTAGCTGCTTGGGTTGTCGGTCACGCCTCTGATGAGTATTCGGCCCCATTCTCTTTAATATTGTTACAGAAAATGTAATAGTTGTACGGGAAACCTCTTTCTTCTGGCTGCAGGAAAGACCCGGGTGTCTTAGTTTCTTGCCCTTCGTTTAGTTTCGTTGAGTTTTACTTAAAACATACTCTATGTACTGTATTCAGTTTAAGTTTGCTTATTTTATATTAGCTGTTCTACTATCGGGCGGATTAGTGAATAAGCGACTGAACAACATTATAGAATAGAGAGGACAGCATATAATTTACTTGTCATATATCAGACCCGGATCTCGAGGCGGGGGAGGAAGGGACACTATCGCCCTGCAATATGGGTTCCTACAGGGCCATGATAGTATTATTTTAGTCCACATAATTTAACCATCCAGGTATTATTGAGAATAGACACCGCCAAATTGAGACGCCAGTTACTTCACATTAACAAAGTTCAAAGATAGTCCTGCTGACTTCAAGAAGCATAGCGGAACAAAGTATCTCTGCCAATACATTGCTCATTATGGTTTCGCTAGAATTATGGAACAGCGTCAGGTCAATGTTGCGCAGCTAGCCAAGTTGAGATGACGGCTCTTATCAAAGGAGGAATCATCGTAATCTTTAGTTGTTGATTTTGAAAACAATTATCTTGTGTGGCTGACAATATTGCTCTTATTTTCATTTTCATTTTCAACTTTTCTTGAGGAACACAAACACTACCAAAGAAATTGGCAAATACGATGTACTGCATTTATTGTATGGGGAATATAGACCGAGAACGTTTAGAATGGAGGTCTGTGGTAGACCAACCCTCAGATATAAGGACAGTACTTTGATTGATTGTGAATATAACTACAACGTTCCAAGTTCTACAGTATGTACGACCACACATCCAGCCCCTCCAGCATGTGTATCAAGCAGGAGCTTCCGGGCAAAAACCCGTTCTGGTACTCCTTCACGAGGCAAAACAAATAAATGAATAAATAAAACCAATAAATGAACCGGTTCCGTTGCAATGTGTATATGGTCCATTATGCCATCGCCTATAATAGTCTTCTATTTTACACACTACGCATGTGTAACTCCCCGCAGTGTGTAATTATCCGTGCAGTATATTTCAATTTCCAATAATTAACGATCTTTTGATTATATTATATTTTACTTTATTTAGTGAGGATTCATGCAGTACAATCAAACATACCGAAACATTTACCGAAGTTAACACTTGAAATATTAATTAATTCTTATTGCCTATGTGGTCCTCGTGCCCATACTGTACTCACACTAATCATCACGTGACTGATGCAAAGCAAGATTTTAAGAGGTTCTGACCGATGTAGCAACTGTGCAGTCTCAATAGATAAGGTACCCTTTGGATCCTCCTCTTTTAAATGGAATTAACTTGTTCTCTTAAGTTGTAATTGAATGAGTCTCTACCACACAGTTTGCCGCCTTTTTTGGGTGTGAAAAAAAAGTACCACGATGAATTTCAAAATTCCATGAGACTGTATGAGAGCTAAGAAAGGGGGTCCTTCGGGCATCATCAGACACGATTTGGGCTATTCTATAAAGATTTTTGTTAGCATTGTTTTTTATTCCACATTATTTATAATTACATCCCCAGATAACTGAGGCAGAGCTTCGAGTCATCAGCCTTGACGAGACTTTTATTCTCCACATTTCATAGGATCATATTAGTTTCTTCTTAAAATTATTAAGCATATATTATTTGCAATATTTATCTTTCATAGTGAAATTGATCGATTTCCATTTTAAAATAATTTACTACAACATTTTTACTGAAAATAACCTTCATGCGGGAATACGTCTATATAACGGTTTCATATTGTTAAACTTAAATTTTTTATAATGCATTAAATATCCTCATAAATTTAAAAAAGTGATATTCTTTTATTAATATGCTATTTTTACGTATTTATTACTAACTTAATATCATACAAATAAGAAATAATATAGATGAACTGCGGTATTGGTAACATAACCTGGATGTAAATTATGGTACACTAGCTTGGTGGTCTCCAACTTGTCTCGGAGTGTAATATTTTAAGTAGGTGAGCCTTATTTAATCCCTTTACTCTTAAATTCTATACCTGTTTAGATCCATTCCTGACGTTTCACATGTAGTTGAACCAAATATGAGTGAGAGAAGACGTAGAGGATGAGTTTTTAATGTGTGAGGCCGTTGTGTCAGTGACCTCGACATCTGGTTCTTCTATAATCATTTGTTAGGTTTTATTTTAGTAATATATTATAAGTGTGCTAGAGGATATTAGACTCCGTGCTGTAATCTCTGTGGTTCAGTTGAGTGTTATAATCCAGCACTATGGGGAATTAAATAAAGGTTGTAACTCGTATCTTGGTGGTAATTTATTTAGTCAAACGTCGGTTACTTTATGAATATCAATAATTTGTTTCTTTATTTTATTTATTTTATTAATTTCAGTAGTTATTTTTCGTGTAAGAAAATTAACGGTTATATTTAATGATTCTTGTGTATCTAAATAAATTATTTTTTGCCTAATATTGCACAGTAGAAAATAATTTATTCTTGTTATTTTTCTTTATCCACTCATCACCTTTTCACATGATTTATTTTTTCTCTACAGTATTCTTGGTGTTTTAGATGATTCTGACAATTATCTTTGGGGCAAATCCCTTTTTTTTTCAGTTAGGTTAGGGGGTGTACCTCCAACTCGGCCCCTCTTAAATAACCAACTCGGCCCACACATTACTAACTGGCCCATCTTGCACACTTCAAACAAGTAGCTGACTAGAGGTTCAGGAATAAGTTTGAGATATGTTTTATGTCTCTTTTGGTTCACTGAAATACGAAGAGTGTGAATGAGTGAATACCGTGGGTTCATTCGGTATGAAGGATGAATTGTATGAGTTTGTTAGTAGAACTTGATCAATGAACCATGATCCACATTCGTAACTTGTGCTTCTCCTGGTGATTCTGAATAGGGTTTGAAATTTTTGCTTTCAGCAATTTGCCTACAATTGATGTTAAACAAACTGGTTGAACAGTAGTTAGAGGATAGTGATCTATCTCCCTTCTTGAAAATAGGTATCAAATTCACTATCATCCAGGATTCTGGTGCTACATCTGTTTTTAATGACATGTTAAGCAAATTTACTAAGGGCATACTAAGCTCTTCCTTACATTCCTTTAATACTCTGGCAACTATCTCATCGGGACCTGGTGACTTATTAGGCTTTAGCTTGTCCATTTGCTTACTAACATCGTTACTAGTCACTACTATCTCACCTAATATATTTTCTTTACTATCTCTGTATATAGTCGGTGTCTTGGTTTTCGGCGGTGAAAACTGTTGAAAAATACCTGTTTTCAGATTATTGGTCATTTCTCCGTCCAATCTTGTCTCGTGTTTTAGTTTGATACATTTGAAAGAATCCCTTGGGGCTTAACTTTGCCTCCCTTGCTACCTTCAGTTCATTATTCTTCTTTGCTTTTCTTATCTCGGTCTTAACCCTACTGGCCAATTCCTTATAATAATCTCGTATGTAAACTTCACGATTTATTCTCCAACCTATAGCCTTTCTTTGGCCAATAATATTCTTTAAATAATTATTTATCCATTTGGGGTCATTGTTATTTGACCCGAGTTTTTTGTATAGTATGTTCTGCCTTTGTGCATTAAGTAACTCGCCTCTTCCACATAAATAATAACAAATCAATCCCCCCCCCCTTATAATCTTTGCTGCTTTGCTGCTTTTTATCATTGTACCTTTATCATTCTTGCAAAAATGTGTAAACTTTTAATTTTGCTTTTTAGCCCGAGTTCGTTAACCTAAGTGGTCCGAGTTGGTTATCCGAGATGGTCCAAGTTGGATGTGGGCCGAGTTGGACTGTAACCATAACATCAAATTGGGACTTAGAAAAATTCGTGATTTTTACAACTAATAAATCGCGAGTATCGCATTTATTTTTGGAATGTGCGTCTAAATTCAAGTAAATTCTTTCGTTTCTTGAAGATCTACCAAATGGTAAGAAAAAAAATCGTAAAACGTGATGGGTGGATAACGAAAAATTACCTTTATTCCTTGCCTGAAGAAAACCAAAAATTAAGTACAGGTACGGTATAGGAATTGTAATTTTTGTACTTTTGATTTTAATATGATTTTTGTTTTTTTTGCAGTGAATATACAGTAGGTATGGCAGCTGTACTGACTGACTGTGTTGTTAGGTTAGGTTAACCCTGTTAATATATAGGACTAACCCGCAGACGAGTTATTTGTGGGGTATGCTATAACGAATCTAATTGGTTCTAGAACCTTGTTCGTTATAGCATTCGTTCGTTATAGGATTAATCCGTTCCAGGCCCCCAAATACAACCACTTAACATTGAAAAATATAATATAAAATTGTAAAATTTTTAAAAAAGTGCATAAATATGCATCTAAACCCCTGAAATAAAGAATATCATTAATACTTGTAATAAAAAAACAATAAATTAGTAAAAAAAAAAAAAAAAAATTTTAAATAATGTTCGTTGTAGGAGTTTCGTTCGTTATGGCATTCTCAATTTTATAGGTAAAACCGTTCGTTATAGGAATATTCGTAGTAGGATCCATTCGTTATAGCATGCCCCACTGTATTACTGTTTTATTTCTTTCTTTATTTTCATGAGTGAGTTCTGATGTGGTAAACATTTCTTGTGCCTAGGCACTCACTAATTTGTCTTCCCAGCGGTAATGAGGCCACGCTCTTCTGCGGCGCTTTTCCCAGGACTCGAGCGAGTTTCATTTTCAGCATGACCTATGAAGGTTGTCGCCGGTCTTATATGGACGTGATTTGCGAATTTAAGGATAAAGACAACGAGACTTCAATTGTTCAAAGACCACGGCATTGTTCCTTTAAATAGAGACTGTGCCCTCTGCGGGAATCCCTGTGCTTTCAGACCGGAAAGAAATTTGTTCATCGCGTCCTCAACTCCGTGGCTCGACGTTTCTTGCCATCACAATAATTCACTCGGCCGCCCGGGCTGCATGAGCGCCGATACGGCCGCATGATCTCACGTCCAGAAAGGGCCTCAAATTACACCATATCTTAGTAAGTTCTTTCTATTTAATATACAGAGGGATCCACCCCCCGGTAAGGAAGTCAGGTAAGGTTAGGTAGGTTTGTTTGGCTAGCTTAGTTAGGCCTGTTTTTCATAGCCTCAAAGGTTAAGTTACGTTTATTTTAGGAATAACCATTTGTTAACTCATTTGCACAAACTACAACAGTGTCCACAATAAAAAAAACGGTGAAAATCCAGAGTTTTTAAAATCGTTTTCTATCAATTTCGGCCGCGGGTTAGTCATGAATAATTACCGTTAAACCTTTTGCTGCAGTTCCTGCACTTACCATTTAATTCTGGCTACCGCAGATTTTATGCAGCTTAGGGTAACCTCCCGCAGCCAAAAGGTTAAGTTAGGTTACGTTAAGTTAGAATAGGTTAGTCAGAAAGAAGGCCATTTTAGGATCTAATTGTATAGTCTGCCCACCATGCATGCACAGTAGGCTGCCGTACCAATAGACGTTGTCGTTTCACATGCGGCTGTCGTTCAGTACAGTATTGTACCTATATCCTGTGTGTTAGTTTTTCCATTCTATTAGCAATGAACATATCTGCTTCATCCATCTGTCGCCATTTTTGCTCTCCAGTGTTGTTGACATACAATTACTTCCACTGAGTATGTCAGTGGTAATAGTCAAACCCAATTACGGCATAACTACCTCCTGCACGACATTTCACCGTAGAACATCAATGCTTTCTTATCTTGTGTTATCGATAAAAACTAAATGAGTTATACATTTTGCTTGATATAAATTGTCCGATTTCTTTTGGCTTCAATTAAGACTCGGAGGCCATATTGTCTTCTCGGTGATTGGGTATTGGTAATGTACAGTAGAAACTAAAAATAATTATTTTCATACACATGAATATGTTTTGGTTTGGTTAGCTAATATTTAATGAGTGGTCCGGCCTTGGTACTGACTTGACAAAATTTCTCCCTAGAAGGTAAAAGTTTTCTTACCTCTAGAAAATCATAGAAAGTGCATGAGGAATGTCTTTTGTGTAACATTACTTTTTATGTCCAAAATCAGCGGAGGAAGATGGTAAAATACGACCTTGCCGTGCACTCCATATTTAGACTGTAGAAATGGTTTGGGTAGATAGGGTGTAGTAATTTAGTTTACTTCATTTTATGAAGGGTGAAACTGAATAAAAAAATGGGAATGTAATTTTATTTTAGAAGAATAAAATACAAAAGTAACTAGTATAGTACTTTAGGTTAGATTAGTTTTTTTTATTTTATGAATGATACATTATAGAATGTAGCTTTATAAAAATAGGAAACGAGCCTGTATGGAAAGCAGAAAAAAAATCATAAAATTCAATTTTACACAAAACATTCTCTCGATCATTTTTTTTTTTTTTTCCAATTTTTTGGGGGTAAGACAATTTTTGTCTTTATGGAGAAAGTTCCTGTAATTGATGCTTAAGTTAGACCATTCTCTTCAATTATTACCACTTTAGGTTAGATTTTGTTAGGTAGGTTAGTTTGATCCATTTTATGAACCAAACTGTACCCTGTAACCGAGATATCATGAGTAGAAAATCTGAAAACTACTAGAAAAGGTAGATATTTAATATGCCAAGGGGTCCAGTTAGCTAGGTTTGGTAGGTTATAACTTGATTAGTTATACAGTACATGGTTGATAGCACCAACCAAATTTTGTGTTTTATGTAAAAGACTAAACTTTTAATACTACAATAATGCTGGATTGAGTGCAACAAGATATTATTATTGTGTACAGTTGTAGCTGTATTAGTGTCGTGTTGTAATTGATCAATACTTACCGTAACAGTTAGTTTCGCTGTGCATGGGCTACATGGCGACACTGCTGTAAATACACGCTCTGAATGTTCTGTGACATTTCTGTAATATAACAGTTAAACCGTTGCAGTAGTTTGATTTCAGATCCGTCATACCAAACCATATTTGAATACCTTGTGAGCACTGAAGCCAGGAACCTACTAAAACTTTGACTGACTCACTACACTGCAATACTATGCATAATTGTAGTTGCACCTCTGAATTTCTACAACAATATTGTAATGCAAGAGGCAAATCTCAGAGCTTACTGTCAATGGCTTCGATTTGTTCTGAAGTTAATATTTGTAAGGATGACAGATGTGATCCATTTGGCACCTCTAGGTTCTCTTTGATCCTAATTAATACCACATGGGACCACCTGCTGTGAGTTTTAGGAAGTGGCTACACACCAGACAGGTCAACAAATAGAATGCAGTGTACTTTATGTAATATTTGCTTTTTATTAGTTTGTTTTAATAGATATTATTTTGATTCTCATTTCAGAGTTGCCAGCCATGGCAGTGTAGAAACAAAAAGGATGTATTCTATTCATTGATCATACCCCGTTCCTGTGCAGAAGGTTCATAATGGTGAGTATTTTGAGGGTGACTGGCAGGAAAATGAGATGACACAGTACTGAAGACTGTAACTTATTGATGGGCTTGCTAACCTATGTTATCCACATGGATAATACAATGTGTATGTGTGGGGGGGGGGGGAGCAGCTGTCATGTCTTCTATAAGGGATGTGTGAATGTCTTTATTTTAACTCTTTTTTTTCACAATCTGCTTGTGCAATAATAATTTCAAAATCATCACAAAATATCCCATCCCCCCACACACACACAGACAGGTAACATATTGATAGTGTCCAACATGTAAGTCAGTGAGAGAAGAGGATGGTGTGAATAATGTGTCCTGGGTGAGGTTAGCCACAAGCCTACCTGGTGTGTGGGGGACCTGAGTATCAAGTTGCACAGTTGCTATATACCTTAATATTACACTGTTTACCTTGAACTTATTTGACCTAGTAGTTGATAATTATTTGTGATATCTATCATGAAGACTAAAGTACTTTTATTTATAATGTAAGTCCCCTGATAACGTTATATTTACTTGACGTTATAAAGTGGTGTCATATTACCTGAAGATTCTATTTGCACTGCCATTTACTTATAATATCTTGTTCAAGTAGGTGATATTTGCTCTATATAATTTTGTAATGTATCTTATATTTAGAATTATCAAGGGTGTTTCTTGTTGATATACAGGCATGAAAAGATTAGTTTGTATACATTGTGTGGTAAGGTGTACCCCACAGGTGAATGTCATCTGATGCTGCCTTGCCCAGTGTGTTTGTGATACTCTAGTGGTAGAGACGAGTTAAGGTGGTGCTGTGCTGTGCTGTAGTTTGTGTCCTGGTGCCTGTAACTTCTTTTGCTGTATCTTCACGGTCCAATATTGTTGTTTGTTGCAGTTTGTGTGATCTTTGATAGAAATATGAGGAGGAAACGCAAGGTAATAAGAAATGTGTTATGTTATTATGAAAATGGTGGGTAAATTTTGTAATCTTTTGTATTGTAATTGTTTGAAGATGTAAAATGCATTTGGGATTACATATTCTTTGTGATTAAGAATACTGTACCTTGTGATAGTTACATAGCACTGATACCTGGTAATTATTGCTAAAGTATATACTGTACTGTGCTCTTATGAAGCAACAAGGGTAGGACAGGTAGAAATGCTGAGAGTGTGTGTGTGAGGGAAGCACCACAGTGTTATACTGTACCGAGTTTACGATGGTGATTGTGCTATATGGGAAAGGCTTCCTTTTTTTCTCTTCACATTACATCATATTTTTATGGTAAACCTTCTCTGCAAGCAAAAATATGGCAAAAACTGCTATCTGATTCCTTTTGCAAAGAAAAACGTGGGAAATAATAATATGCACAGGGTATACCCATTGTTCAACACCTCACTTATTAGCTAAACAGCTGCTGTAGTGGCATTACCTGACCTCAGCTCATCTCACACCACCACCAGGACATATATCACACTACTACTTTGCTGTCACTTGGCTTGAGGTGTTCTCTTGGTGTTCTACAATACAGTAGTTATCTTATATTTTATTATTGTGTGAATTGTTATACTGTATTTATTCTGTGCATTATTACAGGAAACATTAGATAATGTTTTCTCTAATGTTTTGCCTGATTTTTATCACTGTCATTGGCGACTGTTATTAAAAGGAGTAACTGTTTCACCTGAATGATACAGTACAGTACTATAAGTAGGAGTAAAGTTACTGGAATAGAGGAAAAGAAGTTGGTAAAGGAAATGGGAAAGAGTGCAAAGATTAAAGGGGTTGTTGTCTTTCAGAGCTACTGTACTCAGTACTTAATAAATTTGGCTTAAAACTTGGATTGGACTAGTGTGTAATTGTGGTAACTTCTATGTTGATTTCCAAAAATAATTGTTTTCAGATGAACCGGGTACAACCAGAAAATGTGCACTCCACCATATTTACTCCTCGAGAGTACCAGGTGGAGTTGGTGGATGCTTGCCTACGACGAAACACTCTCACTGTATTGGCCTCTCGCTCCACTCGGACATTCCTCATCACCATGGTAACTCGAGAGTTGGCTCACCTCACTCGAAGGTATTGCTATTAGGAAATCACTGGGGTTTTTTTATTGAAAAATTTGTTTGTTTTGTTAAATCGAAGTTAGAGTTCATGTCATGCTGTGTACACATGAAAAGTATCATACTAATTACTGTATATGAATCTCTAATTGCACAAACCTTTTAGTAATACTGTATCAATCATGCTTTAGTATTTTCTCAAATATCTTTTGTTTGAGCATGTACTGTATTATTTTATAAAGAAGCTGTATAATTCACTTCAAGCAAGGAGCAAGGAGGCAGGGGGCAACGAACCTTGATCACCGGGTGGTCAGGACCGGGCCTTGTTCGTGCAGGGGAAGCCATTCAGCAGAACACCAACCTCAATGTCACCACCTACACCACACTTGACCATGTAGACAATTGGCTGCCATCTCGCTGGAGTCAGGCTTTCAGAGAAGCTCAAGTAAGTGATATTTATTTATTTTTTTTTTACATGTATTCGGTGGTCATTATTGTATGTGTACTTCCAGCTGAAATCATCCAAGAAGGTGCAGTCAGGGCCACAGTGTCCAGACTAAGAGTACTGTTGCTTAGTAAATTTATGGTACAGGGGGCCCCCAAGTTTGCGGATTTTTACTAAGCGGTTCTCGGTTATTCGCGGATGACACCCTGGATGTACCCAAGAATGTCTGTGGGTAGTTTTAAAGTTGTTAGCATTTTTGCGGCTGGGACAGGGAGCCATTCGTTCTAGAGACAGTAATTTCCTTTACCTGTATTGTAATAATGTGTGTGTGTGTGTGTGTGTGTGTGTAGACACACACACACACACAAAACACATACAAATAAATAATAATTGGAAATTCCTCTCACAAATAATCAGAAACAAATTTATTAAAAATTTGACAGTCAACCCTCAAGTCCATGCTCTATTACTGTACTTTATTAATAGAGCATGGACTTGAAGGTAGACTGCCACATTTTTAATAAATTTGTTTCTGATTATTTGTGATAGGATTTTCCAATTATTATTTACTTGTATGTGTTTTGTGTGTGTATGTGTGTTTACACACACACACACATACTGTACATACAATACTACAGGTAAAAGAAATACCAGTAATTGTCTTAAGAGCAATCACATAAAAGGAATACGTATACATTTCTTTGTGCGCAAGTAAAAATGTACCGCAAATTTGTGGTGCCATTAATGGAACTAAAGTATGATGGTTGTTCCTCAGGTGTTAATAATGACAGTGGATGTGCTAGAGCAAGGACTGCAAGCAGGGGTGTTGCCACTGGACATGCTCAACCTTCTTGTCATTACTGATGCTCACCGAATGGCGACTTCTTCTACAATTGTTAAGGTGTGTAGTTTATGTACTTTAACCATACTGCTACCACATCACAGTCATTTGTAACTTAGTTTGCTTAGCCTTTGAGGTGATGTGAGTATCTATTATGGCTTATAACCTCAGCCTTTGTAGGATGACTCATCATATGTCCAATGCAGGCTTTAGCCACGGGCTTCAGGGCACTTATGCTAGATATGAACTTTAAGCTGAAGATTAGCCTTCATCTCCCAAGCAACTAACTCATAAAAGGTAGTAAGAGAGAAACTACAGTAATTTGAAAGCTAATGATTCACACCACATGTGCAATCCATTCAACTTAGTCTGTCATAACCATGAACACACAACCACCTCACTGCTCCAGCTCACTGCGCACCAGAAGGACTTGTTTTTCTCTTGTTTGTCAGAAAAAGTTTCTCTTTGGACCTGTGATGATATTAATTGAATTGTATTAAAATAATTTATTGATATTTATTGAGAAATCAAATCATACTTTTATGCCTGCAATGCAGACACAGAGTTTGAAAGCTATATTATTAGAAAAATGTTCAGCATAGATTACCTGACATGATTATCACTTCATTTGATTGGTTTTTCCACCAGTTGTGGCACGTGTGTTTCACAGACAACTTCAGTTTATGTGTATTATTATTTGTTATTTATTTAACCATATTTTTTATACATACAAAGTTTACAGTAATGAAGTTGTTTTTAATATCAATATAGGATGAAATATTGTATGTATATATCTTGAATATTCTTATTTTCAGGTTCTGATTAGATGTGGAAATTGCCGAATCCTAGGCATGACTTCTCCTGTGTTGAGTCATGCCTGCTCTCCCCCCCAGCTTGAGTCCTTCCTTAATCACCTTCAGAAAGCTTCCTCTTGTAGAGTTGATACTGCCTCAGAAATAGTCACTGTACTAAGGTGAGGATTTCCATCTATAAGTAATAGATGGTGGTACAATATTAAGGAATAGTTTCACTTCACTTGTTTTGAGTTTTGCTTCAGTATTTCCGTGATGACAGAGCCTTGTGAAGGATGACTGTTTTGCCTTTTTGAGAGAGTGAAGTTTAGTATTGGTTAGGCTAAGATGTCATTTTGCATAAATATGTATTTCACTTACACTTATTCTAGTATCCATAGAATGTAGGACTTCCACATTTTTATTATAAAACGTATACAGAAATTTTATAAGAACCATAATCTACAGTCAGTCCTCGACTTACGACGGGGTCAGGTACCGACGACCAGGACACAAGTCAAAAATGCGAAACTAATACATAGAAAATCTAAAATGGGTGTCTCTTTTTCTTCTCAGCACCACGAGAACTCTCACTTTTAAGCTTGTCAGCCATTTTAAAGGGAATTACAAACAAAATTTTGTCAGTACACAGCGCGATTACTAACGTCGGGACTCGAAAATACGTAATTTGAAAAATATTTTATACGACTGGCGGTCGTATGTCCGGGTGGTCGTAAGTTGAGCAGTACCTGTACTTTGTAAATGGCTGGACCATTGCATCAATACTCACCATCTTCTGGTATTGGCTATGGTGCCTCCTTGTGTACAAAAAGTTAGATATACAGTGAGCTGGATCCTCACTTTCTCTAACGGGCTGTCAGGTCTATCGGACCCACTTTTAGTTTTTGCTATCATTCGAATAATTTTATGGTGTGTATTACTTTCATTCACATCAGGTTTTAATGTGTAATACCTTCATTAAAATCAGGTTATAATATTAATTTTGTCTCTCCATAATGCAGGTATGTAAATAAACCTGTTGAGAAAATTGTGATGTGTTGTGATCCCTCTCCTGATGAGCGGTCGGAGGTAGAGCTGGAGGTGCGTCGTCTAGTCGAGGATGCTCTCAGCTTTCTCAATGACCATCGCTATGATCTTGTGGAAGTTTATGGTCCTGAGTATCAGGAGTTCTGTGATGGATTACCTGATCCTAATAATGAACCAAGGCAGATCCTGATGGACTTCCTAGATGTGCTCAATAATTTAGGTAAGTGCATAACTAAGATGGCTTTTATAATCTACATTAGGATTTTGCAGCTCAATATTGTTAGCAGGATTAAAGGTCATAACTTTAGGCTACAACTTGTGATTAGTATCCAAAAGCTGATTATATTTTAATTAGAATATTCTTCACCTTCATCGCAAGGTTACTAAGCACATCCCCTTGGTAAGGAAGTCACCTCAAAAGGGAAGAAGATGGAGGTTTCTGCAACCCTCTGATCCATTCATTAGTTAACATTAACCACTTCAGTTTCCAGCCTCCTACTGCATGGCAGAATGTTCTGCTACAGCTCTTGACCTTTTGTACAGCTAAATATTCCTTTTTTTTATATTAGGTACTTACGTAGAATCTTCCTTGGCTACACAATAAAGTGAGTACTTGTGTAGGTTTTTAGACTATATGGTTTTGTTTTATGCATCAGAGACTCAAGTGTTTGGTCTGCTAGTGAGCTGTATTTAGGACCATTACTTCACTACATTGAGTCAAATATGAAATCCACTTCGTAGATCAACTTACCATTTATGATTTTATACCAAGTGAGGGATCTGTGCCAAGACTACAAAGAGGTGATCCTGGTTTGTTATAGTTCAGGTGATTAGGAAACTTCTGGACAAAATTTTTTTGGGGAGTTCATTGAGTATCAGACTGGGCATCCCATTGTAAACCTGTGTTAATCTATTGGTCGGTTAGATAAACTTATTACCCTTCCTCTCCCTCTGTGCCATTGTCCTATAAAGGGTACATGACATTTATTGATCAGAAAACCTGAAGGTCTAATTCGAGCCATGACTGTTCATTGAGCATTATCTCACTATGGCGATTTGTTCCACTGTCTGTGTGCTGGTGAGCAGAGGTTTGATTATTGTCTCATCATAATCTGTTTGACTGACGTCCCATCGGAGGTAAATGGTTGAGGAAGTACAAATTTTGATATGTTTGTCTGCCAATCCAAAAATGAAACATATAATAACAAATTTAACAAATATTAATGGCTTATGTAACTCGGTAACCTCTCAGGTGTGTATAATGATCAATAATTTTCTCCATGTGGGGGAGTTTGGGCTTATTTTGTTTGTATGGTCATAGGGTCCCAGGATCCTTACAGTCAACTTATATTGAACATAATAATATGATAAAATGAACGCTGAGATACTGTATGATAATTTTGTAGGAATGAGATTATCTTTGTTTTCTTACAGGGCTGTGGTGTGCTGACAGAGCAGCTTTATATGCTTTAGTTGAAGTGGAGAAGTTAAAGAAGAAGACTGCATATGATCGCCACTACCTCTTGCTCTGCATGATCTTCACAGTTATGGCACGGATAAGGTATGTACTAAGTTTGATAAACTTAGCATATTTAAAGTTTTATTTTTGTACAATTGTATATACCTCTGACACTTCATTATCCCTAGGAACTCCCTACAAGAGATGGTCACATGAAGTCATTGACAAATTACTTTTTCAAGCATTAAACATTTACTTACTGGCAGGACATCGTGCATCATAAGGACAATTAAACCAGTAATATTTCCCATGTTGTTTAAGTCTAAACTATGCTCCAGCTTATGCCCTCTGCCAGGCAGCTCTCTGTGTTCAAGCCATTTTGGTGGTCTAAAACAGCAGAATACTGTAACTCTTAACTAACAGCTGGGAAGTTTATGAAATGGTTGACACTAAAGATAGGTTGTTGCTGTGGTCAGAATTTATGACTGAGCACTCATTGATTAGGTGTGCTCTGCTGATATGACAATAACTTAGTTGCATTCTGCTTTAACACTTAAACTGCTGTGTGTCACATGACGATAAAAGTGAGACTGTGACGTGGATCGTGATGACAAGATTTGCTTGCCATTGTTTTAAAATTGTGTGCCAAGATTAGCATTCATAAAGTGACTCACGCGTTCCACAGACCTCCATATACTACCCAGGCCTCAGTAGGGTAGTTGGTTGCCTTTCAATCATCATGAAAGACACACTTCCATTAGTGACAGTTGGCCGTCCTCCATCCCCCCAGCTCCTCTCTCTTTCCTCTAATGTCTTGGCCGCCCACACACTCCCTTAGCTTTCCATCATGGCAAAACATTTGTCCCATGCAGATAGCCAGGTTTTTTCCATGGTTGCAGTTTATGGTTTAAATGGCAACTTCTGTTTTATGAGCAAATCTGGGTGTAGGGGGAAAGTGAAAGTAATCATCTCATTGTGTCTGCCACTAGTATAACCCCTTCTGTACAGGGCAGGTGTCTCTCTCTGCTGAATCAAATCATCCGGTGTTATCCAAATACAGTAGAATATAAAAGTGGTGTCCCTTTAGTGAAGTGCTTAACTGGTGCTTTTATGTCAACCACTGAGTCTGATCTTCTCTGTAGAGAGTAATATCAGGATGAATCAGTTACTTGAAATTTAGAATAAAAAAAAAGGAAATATCCCCTGTACCCGTATGAAGTTCCTCAAAATCTTGGTGAAAATATTTAATACAACCCTGGTTTGTGGAGTATCTCTGTTGTTTTGGTTCTTTCCTCTCATTCTTTATTTTCCTTACATGATTATCTCTTACCATTTTCCCCCTTTTGTGGAGTGTTTCCTAGATCTACCCTTTACAAAAATGGGAGTAAAATAATGATAATAGACCAATAGTTGTTTTATAAATTTTGATAGGACTGCTTCAGTAAGAGGAATATATATATTGATCTTGAAACAGTTTATTTAGCCAGAAAAATACAGATACAGAGTCGATAATAACAATATTGACATGGCTGAGCCAGTTGAGAGCATTAACTTCAGAGAATATTTCCTTTTACATATTTTAAGTAAGTTATGTTTATTTATTGCATTAAAAAAATACACTGTAGTACTGTATGAGCAATGTGTTCATGTCTTCTTTGAAAAATGTGTGATGAATGAGAATGCTCTAAGTAGGATAATTTAACATTATTTCTGTAAATTGAATCAAAAAGAATATTTTTTTGTTTGGGTTTTTCATTTCAATTTTGTTAAGTTAAAGTAAGTTGGGTTGATTTTTCTTGTTTGAGGGTAGTGTAGTATTTCATTGGTGGAAAATTGCTGCACTCATTTAAGGTTTAATTTTCTTTCAGGGCTGTGGTAGAACAAGCATTTGATAAGTATACAGAATTGGATCAAATCTTGAAATTCTCGACCCCAAAGGTCTTACGCTTAGTTGAAATCCTTCGTCAGGTGCGGCCACTTAATTTCATAGATCCACGTAAGAGAAGAGATAAATTGGAAAATAATGAAATAACCAAAACTGAATCTGCGGTAGATGGAGTTGAAGACATGCCCGTTGAACCTGTAGTAGAAACTAAAGCCGCCTCTGAGACCTCATTGGGACTTGGGAATGAGATGCAAAATTTAAGTGTAGAGGCCAAATCTAACTTAGCTGGTGAGACCTCATTGGAAACATTGCCCAGTAGGAAGGTGGTGGAAGAAGAACACAGAGATGACATATCAGTAGACAAAGATACAGATAGTAATGCTGAGTCAAGTTCAGATGAATCGTGTTATGGAACCCCTCCCTCGGTTTTTCAAAATTCCAATTGTTCTTTTGCTGAAAATATGAAAACTGGCAGTAGATTAGTCAATGAAATTCTATGTAAGACAGTTCCTAAATCATCTAGTAGAGATAATGAGATACATGATTGCTTTATTAGTGAGAGTGTGTGTGTATCATCATCTGATGAATTTCGTTTGTCGGGTTCAGTTGCCGATGATTCTAGTGTTACATCAGGACTACTTAAACAGGAAGCAGGTGAGGAGATGGACATATGTGAAAAATCCCCCAGTAATGTTGTTCGTTGTTCCACCATCGAAGACTTGAGTGAAGATGATGATGTGTCAGTGGCTGGAGGATCATGTGCACCTTCCTCCAAATTAATTCCAGAATGTACAATCAAGGCTGTGTCTGAATCATGTATAAATAATTTGGAATGTTGTACTAGTGATATAATTACTAATGATTGCAAGATACCTCAGTCGGGATCATTGAAAGAAAGAAGCACCACAAAGGGACTCAACAAAGATGTCAGAAATGTTCATTTACAAAATGGTATTGAAGAAGTAAAAGGTCATTTACTGAATGGGGACTCTGTTTGTATTGATGGTATGCAAAGTACAGTACAAAAGGATCCTGATACTACACAAACCTGTTGCAATATATGTGAAGCTATAGACAATAAGGAAAGTGAAGGTGGGTCAGTCTTAGAAGACGATTTATTTAGGCTTAATATTAAGGAATCATCTTGTATAGATGGCTGTGAACTAGAAACTTTATTGAGCTGTGATCTACATAATGGACCTTTGAGTGCCAAAAGTGAACTACAAAATGCTGCCAAGATACAAAATATTAAAAATGCAATGTTATGCAATGGTTTTGCACATGGCAGTCATAACACTTTGCCATCTCCCAGAATCTCAGAGAAAAATGTTGGAAGTAAAATGAATGGACACATTGACCCTGATGAGCTGAGCTTGAATTGTAAAGATCCAAGTGATAGAGAGTGTGTAGCAGAGGCAGATAATGAAAGCTGTGACTCAGTACAAATCCAGTTTTGCATGGAATCTTGCCAAGACCAAGACTCCATTGCTGAAACTTCTGCTCCCCTTGCTACCTCTGAGCTGCCTTGTGAGGCAGTTGCTGCTGATGCTACTCATGTCGATATCACAACAAATTCTCATAATGAAGCAAGGATTGAAGAAAGTATTGATCAAGTGAATTCTTCAGACAACTCACAAGAAAATAGTGTTTCAGAGGAATCAAAAATAACAACACCAAAAACATCCACAGCAAGTGTAACAGACTTAACAGCCACCTCTGGAGCTGGACTGAATTCAAGTAATGAAATGGATGAACCTGGTTCTTCCCCTCAAGTGGTTTCATCCGAGGCAGTGGCCATGGCTGACACTCTGGCATTGCTGCTACCTAGTGGTGGCAAAGGACGTAAACGGCGCGATGATGTGAAGGAGAAGGTTAAGGTGCACAACCCTGAGGATCCTGACTCTGTGTGTGGACTCATATTTGTGCATCACCGCAACATGGCCAAGATTATATACAGACTCCTGAAGGTATGAATAGTTTTGTCTTATTTTTGAAGTACAGTACTGTGCTTGATGCTCTAAATCTATGAAATTAAGTTAATCTTTATCGTAATCTGAATCTCGGTGGCAGCCACTTTTGGAGTTCTGTAATTGCAAATTATCTGATGAGTCAGTTGATTTTGCTAAAGTTGTTCATGGTTAGGATATTTAATTTGCTTTTTTAGTTTTCCTTTCAGTAACTATTTCACTGGTGTTACAGGAACTGAGTGATATAGGTGGAGACTATGCTTGGATCTTCCCCCAGTATACTGTTGAAGCCAAGGAGAGTGTTAAGGATGATCCAAGGGCTGCTGAAGCTGAACATAAGAAGCAAGAGGAGGTACTCAGACGGTAAGCTTGACTAGTTTTAAGAACATTGATAGAGTGAAGAGAGAGAATTAAAGAAAAGTATTGAAATGACAACGCATTAGCCCCTGACTAATAGTCAGTAGCATTTATATAAATATGGGTTAATCCATTTGTAATATATAATCCTATCACCCCCCCATAAATTTCCATGGCATGTGCTGTGTTGCACAGCTATCATGTGATCAATAGTTTCCACTGGTGGGCGCATTGCTAAAGAGGTTAGGTCAGCCATTAGAAGCTGGCTCTGGCCCTCAGTATTCCCTCACCTTTCACGAGCATAAGATGTTGAACTCGGCTTAGCCCAATTAAGCGCCATCTTCCCATAACACTCACAGCTTATAGTGTAATTACTGTGACCACTTTATTGACTGCATAATATATATTTTTTATAAAAAAATGGAGAAAGACCATTGTGGGTTTTGATAACTTAACCCACCAAAGTTCATGTATCCAAATACAGCTATCTACCTCAAGAATACAGCAGATAGCGATGGATACAACAAGGGATGATCAAAAATTAAGAAAACATTGATAGTATTAACCCTCTTTTGCACGAGATAAGTTTTTAGTTCTCTGGTTCCAAGGTCGCATCTTTGAGGCCCCCAAGGCAGGCGAGACAGCGCTCAGTGGAAATTTTTTTGCTATATCGATTTCTCCAAAATTTTGTTTTTACTTTATTGGCATAAACCATATATTTTTGGCTTCGTAAGTGATTGCTCTGCAACTTAAGCCCCCTCCCCCCCCAAAAAAAAAAAATAAATAATGATAATAATACAAGTACAGGTACTGGACGCCCCCTGATTACAAACGGGTTATGTTCCGGAGGACGTTAATAAGTCAGATTTGTACGTAAGTCGGAACACTTGCGATATGCATATTGTATTTACAAAACAATGTTTAAAATCCCACTATCTCATAGCCTAAGTCTTTATATACGTCTAATATCACTTAATTTAAGACAAAAGAGGAAATAGAATGACAAAATACAGTAAGTTAAAGTAAAAAATAAGTCATCAGGGAAATAAAATACTGTAAATTTCAAGTTACCACTGTAATCAGATTTCTGATATGACCAATGGTACTTGAGAAAATAGCAAAGAACTGATTCTCAAGTAGTAACTTTTTTTTTCAGCTTATTTTGGTGCCTATGTTTTATATCAATATAAATTATATTACATCTTGTTGCCAAACCATAACAAAGAGAAATGTACTGATAGAATTCGTGTAAGTCCTGAGTTTTTTTTTTTTTTCGACATTATTTTTATACACGTGGGCAGGCATTCGACTGCACCACATGACTTATGTAATATATAAGAATAGCGCAAATTATAACAAAATATACCGTAATAACATAAATTGTATTACGGTATAATATAAAATAAGATCATATATACTGTATAGGTGGATGGGCATTCAGCTGCATTGCATGATTGTCATATAGTAAAAGAAAGTAACAATATCTAATAATAAAATGCAATATAAAATAACAAAATATATTATAAAATAAATTCATTCTCTAGTGATATAAAACAGATCATTCTGTGCTCACATCCTTCAGCGAGGTGGAAGACTTTTGGGAGTTGTAGATGAACTTTGGGGGAGGAAGTGAGTGAATGAACCCGAGTAAAATGTGAGAGTGAGAGTGAATGTAGGTGGTACGTGTGGTGGTAGGGGGAGTCTGGTGGTGAGGCGCCAGAAGGTAGATGCAACTGACACAATTACTACCTCATATTCCTGACTTTCTTTGTTATCATCACGATCATTTTCTCTACCAGGCTCTTTATTATCACTATCTACTTTATGCTCACTGTCCCTAAACAGAGAAAATCCTACTCTTTCAGAGACTTTTTTTTGAGACATTGTCACCATAACGAGGTTGTATAGCCTGATACAAATAATGGCCTTTGAAAACTAAACACTTCCCTGTAAATATGAAAAAATATTACATTACACAACCATCGCTTCACTTCTCTAACACTAAAAAGAAATTATTTCAGGGAGTAGGGTAAGGTAAGCACTGTAATCCAGGAGTAGAGGCAGCCCGCACGGAGTTATGGAAATTTAAATGGACGCAGCTCACACTCACGGTCTGACTGCTGAGATAATACTGCGCATTTATCATTCCGGTCTTCCCTTCCTATGGGCCTCGAGAGTTGCCAATTAGTTTATTGGTAGAAATTACTTGTTACCAAGATGCATAAAAAATTGGTGCAATTCTGTTGCAAACTTAATTTTTGGCCAATTAAGTTTGGTTGACTCGATTTGCATCACCTTAATGTTGGTCTTAACATGAATATGACACGAATCGTGTCGTCATGCGTGAGTGGGTTAATGTGCACTGAATAGTTTTAGACTGAAATCGTGATAGGTTGAATAAAGTTATATTTTTATAGGTACTAGAGGTGATGAAAAACTGTCCTGTGTAGTTTATTAACATTATTTACTTGCCCCATCATTTACATTTGCTTAGGTGTGTGTATACAGTATAAAACACATTATGTAAGTTAGTATTAAATCTTTATGGTCAAGCTGTTCATTAGGGCTTGTGTAAAAATGTAACTCAGATTATACAGACATACAAACTGTGTTGCTGCTCTCCATAATGGACCCTTGATATGCCAAAGCAGGTTTAATTGAGTGTTACTTGGGTATATGTACTTATTGTACAATTTATGTGCTTAATGATGTGCAGTTTTACATTGATTTCCTTCAGATTTCGTCACCACGAGTGCAATGTTCTGGTATCCACACGTGTGCTTGAAGAAGGAATTGATGTTCCTCAGTGTAATCTTGTTTTAAGGTAAGGACAAAATTAGTATTTTATCTGGTACAAAGCCTTGATGTGGTACTCTATGGATGTGACTAACCTGGCTAACAAACAAAGTACCCGTAGTAAATATAGGCATTACTAAAAATACCAAAAGTATATGTATTCCTAGAACTGTGTGATAATTGGACAGAAACGTACTACAAACAGATTAATATATTTATATGCAGCAACAGCAAGAGCATAATGACAGCCTTTACACATTTCTTGATCAAACACATACAAGTTGCTGCTGAATTAGTTACATTTTAGTATGTGATAATAGTTGGTAAGACAGAATTATTTTGGGAAGAGTCACCATATATTATATTTGTTCAGATAGCTAGATGATTTAAATAGAGGGACTGTATGTCTAAAGTGTCAGCTGAGGAGGTACAGTATGATACATGTATATATTTATGTAATTCTCTTTCTAGGTTTGATCCTCCTACTGATTACCGGTCATACGTGCACAGCTGTGGTCGAGCTCGAGGCCAGGACACTTTCTACTTTCACTTGATAGCCAAGAAGCAGGAGCAGAGTTTCCTCTGTGATATGGCATCATATTCTGCCTTTCAACAGGTAAGGAGAGTAGTTATCTGCATGTCTTACTTTACATAGAACAGTATTGTTATTTTATTTATCTAATTTTTGTTTATGCCATACTGTTTAGGGACATATTGTAAACAGGATGAAGATTGATAAGGCGGTTTTATTACATACCGTATTCTAATTAATTTATAAAATTCCTTCTTTTATCCCCAAATTATTATTTTACTCTCAGGTGTTGGTAAGTCGGTGTGGCAGCGTTGAAGTGGGCACAGACCAAGAAGTTATGGCTGAAGAAGCTAATGGTGCTTACCCATCCTACATCACTCCTGCCAATGCTGCTGTTACCATGGCTACAGCAATAGGCCTTTTGAACAAGTATGTGGGTTATGGTGTTCGTGCTGCTGTGGTGAAGACAAGACTCCCATGTAGTGTTTTATATAGCATGTAGAACAAACTCAGTAATCATGGTACAATACCATTATTATTAGTAGTAGTATTACAGTATTATTAGTAGTAGTACATTGTTTATATTATTATTATTACAGTCTTATCCTATGTTTTGCATCTTTCATTCTAGATACTGTGCCAAGCTGCCAAGTGACACCTTCACACGTTTAACAGCCATGTGGGAAGTAGAGAATGAAGTTGGCATGAGCAAATACTGTTGCAAGATAATGTTGCCAATCAATTCACCATTAAAGGGAACTATTCAGGTAAATTTCTTTCATTGATTATAACAAATAGATGATTTTAATGGAGTCAGTGGAAGATATGGGTTTATTTTTTGGGCACTTTGAGGAAATTTCTTGGTATAAAAAAGTTATTGTAAATTAATATTAATGTTAAATGATGGTTCGTGCCTTGACTGACAGTATTAGTTATGTGGTGTTATTTCTTTGGGTTTTATGCTTCAAACATTGAGGTACAGTACTTGGGCATGAATAAGTGTCCCATCTATAACTACTGTTCTTGAGGAGTGAAAAAGTTTTGTTCTTGTGAGTGTAAGTTGAGTCCCGTGAATAGTCTTCACAGAATAAGTACCCCAGCTTGTTTTAATCTGACAGATTAGCTGTTGAGTCAGATCGTCATTATCAACAGACACATCCCTTTATATATATATATATATATACAGTATATATATATATATATATATATATATATATATATATATATATATATATATATATATATATATATATATATATATATATATATATATATATATATATATATATATTTATATATATATATATATATATTTCTTATTCAGTTCAGACCATAGCACCTGGCAGTCATCCCTTCCCGTCTTCCACATTCCTCCCCCTAGCTGATGTATTACTGTTTCTTGATACATCAAGTCTACAGTCTATGAAATGTTAAAACACTGTTCTTCCTGTCTCTTCAGTATTTTGTAAAACATAAGCATTAATGAAGAATCCTCTCTCCAGGGTCCTTGGCAACAAAAAGTTTCTCTGGCGAAAATGGCTGCGGCTCTGGAGTGCTGCCGCTGCCTTCATCAGATAGGGGAGTTAGATGACCAGTTACAGCCAGTTGGAAAGGAAAGTATGAAACTGGATGACCATTTGTGTGCACCTCCAGCAGATGATCAAGTACCTGAAGGAATGCCTCGTCCAGGAACGACCAAGAGACGACAGTACTACTACAAAAAGGTATTGGCATGATCATAACTTATGGTGTGTGTTAATACTCTAGGTTGTTACCGTGTTTAAAAGTTATATAGTTTTGATGCTAAGAAATTTAATTACATAAGTGCAAATGATATACTCTTAGGTCACACGTGGCTCACTTTTGAGGTCTTATGCCCAACATGCTGAACCATTTATAAGTGAATCCGTATTGTGTAAAAAAAAAAATAAAGGGTCAGATTTACATGACTGTGTAAGTGAAAACTTGTACAAAAAAGAATGTGCAAGTTGAGGGCCATCTGTAGTACACTCAAGACTCAATACAGTACATGGCACATAAAATGAAAGGATCACCTTTCTGTAGGGGTTTTGATATATTCCAAAAAGTTGGTGTAGTTTGTTAACTATAAATATATACAAATGAATCTTAGTAATCGTGGGGAGAAAGAATCAAGTCACCACACACAGTTTTTGAAGTACAGGGTATATCATTTATGTTAACCCCTTCACTATAGGGACACCACTTTTGACATTTTATTTGGCTAACACCCGATGATTTTATTCAGCAAAGGTAACCCCATAAGCAATTAGTTAAAGACCTAATAGGAATTACACTAAACTAGCTCAATCGGTTTTTCAGGTTGCAGAATGTTTGACGGGAGAACAACCAAAGGAAGAACTGGATGTGTTTGTGTATAAGTTAGAGATGGTATTGACCTGCCCCATTCCAGACGAGCAGAATACACGAGGTCGCAAGATATATCGTCCAGAAAAGTCCACTCGTTCGTTTGGTATCGTCACCACCAAGCCCATCTCACAGGTAGTTGATTAATTATTTGTAAAGTGTGCATAATACTTTTACATCATGTTGCCACATTTTAGCCTGAAGTGCATAAAGAGAATGTTGCTTGGTGTAAATTCATCATTGGGACATCTCAGTGTAATAGAATTCAGATATTGCTATTTGTAGAAATAAAAAGTATTTGCAGATATTAAGTAGGGCATAACTTTCTTTAAGCTTGTCAATTTTGGCAAATACTGTAGTTATTAATGTAAATTTCACTTGCCTAAAAATAGTGGTGACTTGTTCAAACTGAATTATCACATGTCCAACAAGTACAGTAATGTACAATACTTCGTAAATTTCTTTCTTTGAATACATAATAATGTACTATAGTTTTGTTATGCGCATCAGCTGATCGGCTAGTCTGCCAATACAGTACAGTAATTGGTTCTATGTTTACATTCATTTCCAGTGAAGTAAATATCAAGAAAGTTGGTCTCTTGAATATTTCTGCATTTTTTATGTTAAAATTATTGGTCATTCTGAAATTTAGTTAACATATTGATAATATAGACAGTACAGGGAACAGTTTTTGTGCACCCATCAGCTGATTGAATCACCCAACAACGCTTCTCAGTTTAACTTTGTTTACAGTGGAGTGAACATCGATTTTGTTGGTCTCTTGAATATTTTTGCATTTTTACATTAAAATTATTGTCATTCTGAAATTTAGTTAACATATTGATAATATACAGTGCAGAAATTATTATGAAACATGAAGAAGGCATTAGAACCAATGCACTCTGTAAAGAATATGGCATATCATCGACTGCCTCTGCAATCAGCTGTTTGATATGTAAACAAAGCTGCCGGTAATATGACATACGCACCTCAAAGTAAGTTGAAATGCAGTATTCTATTGTTTTTTATTTATTATTGTACAGTATACTTACAGTACAGTACTGTATTTAGTTTATATTTAATGTTTTGTTAATTCTATTACTGGTATACAGTACTTTGTATGTACTTTTTCTGTGAGTTGGAACCAATTACCCAACATCCCATTGAAATAAGAGATTCGGTTAACGAACGACTCTGTGGAACAAATTGTGTTCGTTAACCGAGGGACCACTGTATCTGTGGGGGTAGAACTAAAATACAGTACATAAATACGTAACTGACAAACAAATCTATATTGGGAAACTATGAACAAGGTCTCCTAAATTACTTTCCCATTCGGACAAGTGAAGGTTGATTTTTATTTATCCAATAAGATTTTCACTTGACCCAAGTAATTAGAGAACCATTTAAAAGCAGAATTCTCTTTGGTTACCAGGTCAGCGGTTTTCCAGTGTTCACCCGATCAGGCGAAGTTATTGTCCATGTCCGTGAGATTGGAAGCAGGGAGCATTTCACCCAGGATCAGCTGTTGGCCTTGCAATGCTTCCACAAGTTTACCTTCACTCATGTGTTGCGTCTGGAGAAGTATCCCATCAAGTTTGACCCAACTAATGCCAGGACAGCTTTCTACATTGTGCCACTCAACAAATGTAAGTTCTGAAGCATAAGTTATTGAATTATTTATTTGAAATTTGTTATCTAATTCTTGTATTTTTTATTAATATAGATGTACTGGTACCTGTACCTTTTTCTATTTAAATTGATAATTGTTTTATTAATGTTTTTAATTGGTATAGGACTTCAGTGAGTGACTCCATGGTTTCCAGTACACTTAATCCCTCATCATATTATAAAATTCATCATTGTCATCACCATTTTATTGCCATTTTACACACTTGTACTATATTTAAATTTTACTTAATCACTTTAGTTTTATTTTGTCAACCAGCTCTTGATGTCAGAGGAGAGATGCCAGTTTATCTCTTGTTTCCTCAGTGTACATTATTGGCACATAGTTGTTTCATATAATAAACATACAAGTCCACAATTGTCAATGACATACAGTTAAATACTCAAGATTGGTCCTTCTTGTGCTCCACACAACAAAGCAACAGGTTCAGATACACATTACACATCCTCAGAGAACAGCATATTGGAAGGGATCTAAATGGTACGATTGAAGTAAGGATGGATTAGACTCATTCAGTGACTAACCCCCATCATTATAGGGATGCCCTTTTTTATATCTTATTTTGCTAATGCCTGATGATTTCATTCAGCTCAGGGGGAAACCCATACACAAGGGGTTAGTAGCATCAAGTACAGCTGAGACCCAGAAGTATATGGGACAGTTACTAGTTTTATGTCAAGTTGTTGGCAGGGTTACTTGCTCCCACTGACCATCATACCATGACAAGGCTGTCTCTGTCAGGATGCTTCATGGTCAATAAAAAATGTTTTATCAGAAATACAGTATTTCAAAAAATTTTCTTTCGTGATTAGTATGTGAAATTTTGTTATTTTAAAGTGAAGTAGAAAAATATTAGTTTAGAGTCAGTGTGTGTTTAATATTGGCATCCTTTACAGTTAATGGAGTTGAGGACATTGACTGGGAGTTTGTTACAAAGATACAGTTGGAAGGTGACCCAAGACCAGTTCCTCCTCTTGATTCTACAAGGAAGAAGTTCCAGTTTCAACACAGCCTCTATGAAGATGCTGTTGTGATGCCTTGGTATAGAAATCAAGATCAGCCCCAGGTACAGAGATGTAATCAACTTTTCAATACTATATTCATATGTGAAATTCAGTTTCCCAGTTTGATCACTAGTTAATATTATGTAATTGAAGAAGTAATGTCTGTTGCTTTTGATACTATATGAGTATGTATTTCTTTTTCAGTACTTCTATGTGGCAGAAATCTGCACTCACCTCAACCCCCAGAGTGACTTCCCAGATGCTGGATTTGAGACTTTTGAAAAATATTATCTGACAAAATATGGACTTCAAATTTGTAATTTGTCCCAGCCTTTGCTTGATGTTGACCATACATCTGGCCGTCTTAACTTACTCACACCAAGACATGTCAACAGGTAAACAGGTCTTTGTAATTGAAAGCCAATCACTAAATAAACTGCTTAAAAGAATATACGGGAGATCGGTTGTTTGTTGAGCACCTGTACATTAATGTTTGGGTTATTGAAACATTTTTATACCCCTGGCTGTATAGAACAATTCATCCAGGGTACAATATATCCTTAAATTTCTCATTGCCTACTGTATTACTTCACCTGGTACTGTCAAATGATTTTTCTAAGTGTAAAAACAAAAGTTTTCATGGCAGGGAGCCTGATATTAATTCAAACTGATTTTCATTAACCAGATCAGTTTCTATAATACTTTCCACCCACTTCATAATTCCTCCACATGTTACTCCAGCTACACTTAACAGAGCATCCTTTAATGTGGCTCAGAAACTCAATACTTCTCACACTTTCAGTAACATTCTATCCTCTCTGTTTGATATGCTCATCACCATCATCATCCCACAACCCAAATTAATATTTGACAGTTTGGACATTTCTACTTAATACACACAACAGCCATCCATACTGCTTTCTGCACATACGCATCCTCCTTTATACTCTTCAACAAATCATCAGTCATGCCATCCTTGCATATTTGGTGTCAGTGTTGTGTACTAGTTACAGTTCCTTTTCATTTCTCAGATATACAGTAATATAAAAATCTGCCTCTACTCAACAGAAAGGGAGTTGCACTGCCCACTACCTCGGAAGAGACCAAGCGTGCTAAACGAGAGAACCTGCAGCAAAAACAAATCTTGGTCCCTGAATTATGCACAATTCATCCCTTCCCAGCTTCCTTGTGGCGCAAAGCTGTGTGTCTGCCCACTATTCTTTACCGCATAAATGCTCTTCTTCTGGCTGACCAATTGCGGATCTGTGTGGCTAATGAAGTCGGTCTTGGACTTCAGATCCTCCCTATAGGTAAAACATTTTTGAATTGGTTGCTGTGGTTTAAAAAAGAGGGTTGGCACCAGTACACATATCTTACTCCTATTGAGATGGGGAGAACTGCACCTGGTTGCCACTAGGAAAGATGGTGCTGCTCAAGCCATCCTGGAGTTGAATCAGTGAGGTGGTAATTTTTGGTGGGTAACTCTACCAAAGCTTAAAAAAAAAATTGCTGGATCAATCTGCCCAGGCTGGTGATAACGTCCAATATTCAACTATCACCCTTAATATGAATATTGGATATACATACAAGTACAGTATGTAATGGCTACTGAATCCATAAAACTTGTCATTTAAAAGGTAATTTTGTGGGGATTGACATAAGTGTATGAGCTGACCCTGTTTATTGTGATTTTTTTTTTTTTTTAAGTTTTTTTTTGTTGTGAATTGTATCATCTCATTTTCTTGTTTATGAGAAACTTAGAATTTGACAGGGAACTGATGTATTTGTTACATTTGCTATGACTACAGTACATTTAGAAATACTTGATTTTTCATGTTTTTAAATAAAGATAAAATTTAGATAAAAGAATATAAGTTAAGTTTGTTATTATGCCATTATTTATTTGGTTGTAACATTCATTACAAAACTAAATCAATATTTTCATTAAAGCAGTCATACCTTAATGACTAGATCAGTTTTTTATTTGAACAAGGTTGACTAATCATATTACATATTTCTAGATTTTTCTTGGCCGCCCTTGGACTTTGGCTGGAGCCTTGCTGATGTGCTGAAGAAGAACCAAGACAACCAAGAACAGGAGGACAACTGTGAGGCCAAGGCAGAGGCAGCTGGTGCTACTAAACACACAACAAAGAAAGTAGAATCTTTGGGTGATGAATCACCCCCAGCTAAGAAAAAAATCAGCAAAAATGGGATTGATATGGAAATAGGCACTTGGTCTAATGATATGGCTTTTGATCCCCCCACCCCACCTTACAGCATGGATGATATGAATACCACAGATGACTTTGAGATTGATACATTTGACCCCAATGTGGCTCTCCCAGATAACCTGACACTGCTGGATGGGTTTACAAATGTTGATGATGATATCGAAGGGGAATTAGGTGCTGATTGGGGCACTGGAATCACAGAGCGTAGGTCAAAAAATGGTTGTCACAAGGACAGTAGTGGAGAGGTTTTCCGAGTTGGTTCGCCGTCAAACTTTGAAATTGACGGGTGGGATGTATTTGGCGGATCTACCGGCTCTGGTTACGGTGGAAGCTACAATGGTTATGGTTCCTATGATGCATATGGAGGTTATGGAGATTTCCAAGGTTTGGCAGATGATCTTGAAGGCTGTGAATCAGATGTTTCCTCTGATATGGATGATGATGACAAAAGTCAGACGGAGAAGCTGTGGGATGAGGAGGGAAGTAAGAGAAGAGCAAGTATGGCAATAGATGAAGGTTCCTCTGATGAAGAAATTGACTTGCAGTGGCCCTATGAGGATGAAAGAGTCAGGTTGGAAGAAGAGGATAAATTCCAGCACTTCCTGAAGGAGAAGCAACTTGCCGTATTAGAAAGCCCATGTTATCTGGCTGAGGATGAACCACTCGTGATAGAGAAGGCACACAGGAAGATGGCAAGTGAAAATAAAACTGCATCACCAGGGAAGGAGAGTTTACCTGTAGGAAAATATGTATTGCAAGGCTGTGAACTACTATCTTCAAAAGGCTGTGATAATGCTCAACTAACTACCTCACCTGCCACTAGAATTGTGAATCGTGCTGAAACTCTTTCTGTTATGAATCTAGACAATGGTGCTGAATTTTCCTCTGGAAAGAACAACTCCGGTGAAACTTCCTTCAGTTTTGATTATCAACCAGATCTCATGAACCATCCTGGCCCTCCTCCCAGTGTCATCCTTCAAGCATTAACAATGTCCAATGCAAATGATGGAGTTAATCTCGAGAGGCTTGAAACAATAGGGGATTCTTTCCTAAAGTATGCTATCACCACATTTTTGTACTGTACTTACCCACAACGTCACGAAGGAAAACTCAGTTATCTGCGTTCCAAGCAAGTTAGTAACCTCAATTTGTATCGTTTGGGTAAGCGAAAGGGTTTGGGAGAGTGTATGGTGGCGACTAAGTTTGAACCCCATGACAACTGGTTACCTCCCGGTTATTTTGTGCCACGTGAGTTAGAAGAGGCATTGATTGACTCTGGAGTCCCTGCTGGACACTGGAACATGGCTGATTTACCAGGCCTTCATGATTTAGCAAGCGATGAAATACGACGATTAGTTCAAGAACGTTCCGAGCAGATAAAGCGAAGCAAAACTGAGCATGTTACTAGTGAACTGATGGCCACACAAAACCCTCACGATTTGCCCATCTTCATCCCATATAATTTGCTCACACAACATAGCATCCCTGATAAAAGTATTGCAGATTGTGTTGAGGCTCTAATAGGTGCTTACCTAACCACCTGTGGTCCCCGTGGTGCTTTACTTTTCATGTCCTGGCTCGGCATTAAGGTGTTACCATGTAAAGTGAATGAAGAATCTGGAAGGTTAATGCAGATTACTTATGGTCACTTGGAACCTCCCCTGTCACCTCTTTACCGATGTCCAATAACAGATACTCTGGAGCAATTAGAATTACTACTGAGTGGATACTTGGTGTTTGAGGACAAAATTGGGTACACATTCAGAGATCGCTCATATCTACTACAAGCCTTCACTCATGCTTCATATTACAAGAATCGTCTCACTGACTGCTACCAGAGGCTTGAATTCTTAGGAGATGCTGTTCTTGGTAAGTCATAAGCTATTTTATTTTTTCTATTTGGCCAGCAAAACCAGTTATGTTGGGTTTTAAACTACTGGTGTCTTAATTATTTTTGTAATTTTAAATTTGTCAGTTTCTCTCTCAACCCCCAGTAACCTTAACCTCCCTGTAATTGATAACTATAAGTTGCTCCAAATCATTAAGAGCTGTGCTTAATTTTTTTAGTAACATACAGGAAACCTCTACAATTTTGAACTTAAACATTATAATTTCCCTTAAATCAGTCACTTTGTTGCTATCAGACAAATAATTATAATACTGTGCTAGAAAAAGTTATGAATCTCAAATGCACAATATGAAATTCTGGTGTCCTGCATGATTATTTCTCAATTCATTACAATAGGTAGCTGATTTGCCCAAGTGCTTACTTGACCTACATGATTAAGGGATGCTGCCTGCCACAGCACCTAACATCTGCATCCTTATCCCCCACCCAGTTCTTTGTGCACCCTTGTTCTATTAACACATCACTTGCACAGCCATGGCTCATACTTTTTACTCTTTATATTTGCTTTTGTCGCACTTTTGATGTCTAGCAGTGGTTTCCAGTAATGGTTCTTTGTGTGATTCAAACAGAAAGTGCTCCAGTCAACACACAGTCCAAGTGTCATCTCTTCTCAGCCACATTTTGTACTGTTTGCACTTGGATGTTGATAGTGCACTTACATTTGTTCACATGCTGAAGTCAGAACACTGTTAGGAAAACTTAGGTCTCATCAGGATATGTAGGGATTGTGGGAGAGGTGCCTTTGAATTCCACCATTTGCAATAATTATGAAATAGACGATGTACTTTCAACTTAATTAGCCGGAACAATTGGTGCAGAGTGCTTCCGGGAATGAGAGATTTCCGGGTAACGAGACAACTCTCAAATCCAGAAAAAATCCCTCAACCCTGGAACTTTCTGGGTAACGGAAAAATTTTCTCGGAATTTCCAGAAATTGCCCATTACATCATCTCTTGAACCCGGAAAAATATCCCTCATTCCCGGAATTTTCCTGGTAACAGAAAAGTGTTCTTTGAAGTTCCAGAAATTGCCCATTACATCATCTCTCAAACCCGGAAAAATATCTCCCATCCCCGGAATTTTCCTATTATCGGGAAAATGTGCCCCTCGGGAAAATCATTCCCAAAGTTGGAATTTTCCAGAAAATTCTGGCTTTGGGAACTGTTTTCTGAGAAAATTTCAGTTCCGGCTATCGGAGAGTTCCGGATTTGAGGGATTCCTGTTAACAGAGATATTACTGTACTTGTTAAGCTCATACTGGGAAAGGATGCATTGGTCAAGTTAATACAGCACTTGCTTCCTGTACTAAGGGTTGCTGGTTCCATCCCAGAGCACTTTGAGTCCACCCAACTGTACAGTAATTGAGTATCTGACTTTAAAAAACGGAGAAGTAAAGGTAGTAGAGTGCAGAGCTGGCCACACTGTCACCTTTTGTACTGAAGGATTAGTAAACAAAGTGCTTTATACACTTTCATTGTGGGCAGTCATGCTTATGGGACCCACTTTTATATGCTAGAGATGCATTGACCTCATTTGTAAGAAATTTTTTCAAAGCGTATATTATATCTTTGCAGACTACCTGATCACCCGTCACTTATATGAGGACAAGAGGCAACATTCTCCTGGTGCTCTGACAGATCTGCGTTCAGCTTTGGTTAATAACACTATATTTGCCTCTTTAGCTGTAAAATATGACTTTCACAAGTACTTCCGCCACTTTTCACCGGGTCTGGATCGTGTGGTGAGGGACTTTGTCAAGATGCAGGAGGAGAATGGTCATAAGATCAATGAAGAGGTAAGTTTAATGTATGTACTGTACAGTACTGCACTGTTTTTTCTCTTGACTGCCTTAGTACTGGAGGGGTATTATCAAGACTTGTTACCTCGTTTTCTGGAGTGTTTAGTCTTCTTTTTTTTTTCTTCTTTTTTCAGCTTAATACTCTCCCAAATAGAAATGAATAACCTTGGGAAACCACATTTAATACACATCCCCGTGGTCTTTAAATTTGCTTTTGTAGGATATTTATATATTAAAATGTTGATTGTTTTGCTTAATTCTTGCACGAAGATTTCTGTGCTAGACCGAAAAATTATCTGCAGTTCTTGTTGACCTTTTAATGCCTACTGTCCATTCATCATCATCATCAATTAATGGCTATTTTCTACACGAGTTACAGGATGCCAAACTTTACATTGTTAGACACTTCATGCTGAACAAGTGTTGTACAGTACTATCATTTCCCAGCATGAGAAGTACTGTTGCAACTCATACATTGTCTTGTGACTTTGGAATTTTATATGATTCTTCAGTGTTTTGTGCAGGGTGCCATGGGCATAACCTCTGTAATACATACACAGGATAACTAACCTTTTATTAAGAGGAAGAACCAAATCCTGTCAACTCCTCAGCAGTTAACGAGAGGTCAATTCCCCAACACAAGTGGAGACAAATTTTAATTCAGTGACAGCACTTCTGCGCTAGCGAGGCTCAAATTACCCTCCCCCTCCTCCCCTGCCGCCCAACACACCCAAGCCGCCGTCGCCAGGCTAGAACAAACTGATGACATCCGTGTCAAGTTTATTTGGAGCCCGTCACATATAGGAATAACTGCCTGTGACACTGTTGATCGATTTGCCAAAGAAGCGACACAAGAAGAAGATATTGAAGCCACCCTCGCCCTCTCCCTGAATCATCTCAAATCTCGCATACACGCCACACAACGAGAAGCATTCGACGTAAAATGGACACACCTGAAACAACGGGGCAGCGTCACACTATGCCCCTATGACGCTGTAACCGGTGACTCCAACCGCCACTACAAAGAGTATCAATCTCTGACTCGATCTCAACAGATTATAGACATGAGACTGCGCCTTGGGTACAGGTACCTATGGGAGTACATTGGCAACCGTGAGCCTGGCCGCACTGTTTGTAAACTGTGTGGCCAACCCGACTCTCACACCCTCCGTCACTACATCCTCACTTGCCCTATGACCTCCTCCTACAGGTTCCCAGCCGTTACCAACACCTCTTCCCTCCCTGACCAGATATCCCTCCTCCTAGTCACGGGCCTGGCACTTGACATTATTAGGGACCTGCCACGCTTTGCTATAAACAGATGAAATGTACCGGGAATTCCCCCCCCACACACTCATCATTCTGTCACTTTATGTAACTTGCTGACAAAACCCATGACCCTTCAGGCTTCCACGCCCTTGATGCATGAGTCATAAAGGCAAGCATGAACTCCACATGCTTCCCAGTTGGGCACTGTAAACGCTTCTGTGCTTCACCTTGCACAAGATGTAAGGGGGTGCCCAATAAACTAGCCCCCTCCGGGGCAATCTGTAATCATAATAAAAATACAGTATTAATTCAAGTGTTCTTTTTACAGTATTACTTCATGGAGGAAGATGAGTGTGAAGCAGCAGAAGATATTGAAGTTCCTAAAGCTCTGGGTGATGTGTTTGAAAGTGTGGCTGGGGCAATCTTCCTGGACTCCGGTGGTTCTTTAGATGCAGTGTGGTCTGTGTACTACACCATGATGTGTCGTGAGATAGAGCAGTTCAGTGGAGTAGTGCCCAAGTCTCCTATTCGAGAATTGTTGGAAATGGAACCGGAGACGGCCAAGTTTGGAAAGCCAGAGCGCCTGGTAGACGGTAAGGTGAGGGTATCGGTGGAAATATTTGGTAAGGGTTCGTTCTCTGGAGTCGGCCGCAATTATCGCATAGCCAAATCAACTGCAGCCAAAAGAGCATTAAGACACCTGAAGAAGCTTCAGATGATGGCCAGTCAAGGAATCTAATTTAAATTTAAATAAATTAGGGTTGTATTTTGCACTTGTGTAAGGTGGACATTTAAGTATTTGTGAATTAATTAAAAAAAAATAGTTTTTCTCAATATTAGAGATTTAATTTCTGAGAGGCAACTTATTCTATTTACAGTATTTCTTGTCATTTTCAGGGAAATTACCAAGGTATGGAAAAATGCATTTAGATGGTCTAAATTAGTTAGGAGTGTCATAAGTGAAAATTTTTAAATGTGACCATTTGGGTGAAGAAGCAATATGTTTCAAGTCATATTTCTAATTTTATCATCAAGTTGTGTTATATATAAAAGCATACAATATTGCAATTGGATTAATATTCAATATTGGATGTAAATAACCAAGAATTTTCATTTTATTCAGTCAATGGGATGTACTGTAGTGTACTGTACATCCATAAAGTACAAAAATGCATAATGTGCTAGTGAAGATTCAACAATACAGATGAACACTGTACTAGAGTCAAGTGCAATTGATGTTCTTTGCTGATGTCCAGGAAAACCTTTTTAAGATTTTTTTTTTTAGTACATTTTATTTTGCGTGGGTAAGGCTCGGCAGGGGTTATGATCATCGTTCAGACACTTTTACAACTCTACAGCAAATTAACAAGTTTATTTTATATACAGTACTGTACTCTCACAGTCATTGTTTTTCTCGATCCCTTGCTGCCTGTGACACTAGCCAGCCCACAGCACACTTCACACTTCTATTGATCCACTCAGTACAGCGGACAGTTGGCTATGCCGGTCGCTAGAAGATAGTCCGAGTGAATGCCATAACAGATACTTGAAAAAGAGGAGTTTGGAGACCTTGTATGAATGAGTGTGGGGGGGAGGGGTGGAGATTCACTGCTGTTGCTCTATTCTGTCTTGAGAGAGTAAGCACGTTCCTGGTGGTTCTTGACATGTTTTGTGAATAATCCCCCCTTTTTTTTATTAGTGGTCATTATATATTCTAAAATGAACATTATTAGTACATTGGGTTTTATTTTCATTGTAATATCCCGGTGATTATGACAGTTCTTTAAGGTGTAGAATGTGTGTTCATACCGTAAACCATCCTCCTGGCTAATGGAGTATCTCCTTAGTATCAGACTATCTGCTGGCGACCCACTGCTATAACTGTGCCACCATGTTGCTGTGATTCTTTACCTGACATTGAGTTCAAATAATGTTTATTATCTCATATAATTATTATATGTTTTTTTAAGTGCAAATTTTGTTTATTGTGTTGTTAAATTTTACTTAAATGATTAATTACGAAAAAGTTTCTTAGGTATTGTGTTAAGTAATACTTACTTGTAATATAAACTGCCATGGTCTAGGATTTTATGCATTTAGCAAGATAAAAGTCAACAGGTGAGACGGTTTATTGCCACAGTGCTGAAATTTAATTGACTGTTGTATGACACATTGTGTTTCCCCTCACTGTACTGTACATGAATGCAAACACCAAGAGACACACAACCTTACAGAGCCTTCCTTATATAGTAGAAGGAAAAATACACAAATTTGCTGCCTTTTTTAAAAGATGATTATAATGTTTTGTTAGCTAAGGAACCTCTGGTCATATAAAATGTAAATATCCCATGTTTAGTCTACACTTAGCATGGAAAATATTGTGGCATCTGATGGTTAAAAAACTTCGAAGGATTTGTGTTAGACCTGTGGTTTAGTTAAAAATTTTCTCTTTAACTTTGTAATTGTTAAACGTCATAATCAGTATCCACGCTTTTATAATTTGATACTGTATGGCGTACTGATCGGCTAGTCCACATAATTATGGAAAATGGCTGTAAAACGTTGATGATAGTGTACGTACTATACATGATTGGTGTAATTGCATTGTTTTAGTTAAACCGAATTCTTACACAAAATGTCAATATTGCATGTTACACACGTGTCTTTTCTTAATAGCGTGTAGTCATTAATTCTATTCATGTACCATTTATAATTTACTAATGATATTGTTTGGAATAATACAGTTTCCATACAGAATCTAGGTCTTTCAAGTACATACTTTGCCATCAGTGTGAACTTCCATAACATGTACCTTAATGGGTTAAGCATTACACAAAAAGAAAAAAGAAAAGGAATAATAATCAGATAAGATGGAATAAAGCTTGCATAACTGTGTATAGCAAACCCTGTAATAGCCACCACTTAGAGAAAGAAAACCTTAAAGAAAATCATCTTTCATTTGATATTATTTTAACAAGATCCACAATATGGTTAATAGGAGTGATTTAGTCTAACAATATCTTTGAAAGTATCTTGTCAGCCTACAGTATTTGTTTGCTGTGCTTCATTCTACATTCAAGACCATTTGTTGAAGAACTTTTATACTGTATTCTCTGTAATGTTGTTCTTTGTAATCTAATTCATGGGTAACTGTACACTCACACTAGGGAACACTGTGTTGCATCATGGACTGAAGTGAAAGGGAAGCATTAGTAGTCTCTCACGTTAAGAAATACAGTACTGTAATGTCTTGGATATCACTTGTTGACTGAGAAAAAGTGTTACGTAAGTGATGATAAAGGTTTTGTAATTTTGGTTATTCTTATTACTTTTATGGAGTAGGAGTCAGTTTTTAAAGAAGCAAGTAAAGTGCCTTTTGCAGACTCAGTTGTGCACTAGTGGTTTATGTTTCAATGGTTTTTTCAGACTTACTTTTCTTTTTAAGTTTAACTGTAACTAATTCTTCGTCTTATATACGTATCATCTTAGTATTTAATCGATGTACTAATAATATCAGAATGTAAAATCAGTGACTGTACCTAGAGTTAAATCATGGTGTTTAATGCTTTTATCAGTGCGCACAAATATGTGACTTTTATAAAGTATAAGCAAGTCATTCAGACTTAAAATATAATGAGGAAATATTTCTCTTAACATAACTTTACTGTTGGTTTAGTTATAACTTGTCTTACTGTGGTTCATGCTTTTGTATTATGGAATTAAGATGTACAGATTGTCTTCAACAACAATTTGAATTACAGCTTAAATGTAAAGATAAATGATCTATAAAATCTTTTATTTTAGCAGTATGAAGAAATTGTTTCTTGCAAATTTAATCAACACATCAGCATTTATTTTATTTCATGGTCTAGTATTGATCTTTAAATGAATTTATTCGGAAAAGGGATATTTCAATACACTTAACTATTAAAGGTCAAATAGAATGTTGTAATTCTAGAATTAATGGTATTTTTTGTTTTTTTTGTCAGCTCTTATGATTTCTTTCGTGGCTGGCTTGCCGAGAGAAATTTTCACCTGTGCCCTAAACTTGCACATACTTCTCACTGTACCCATGGCCCATACATGCCATGTGCTACTCACAACCAATTGTAGGTCACTTTCTTTGTTACTGTAATAAAAATTTATTATTTGGAGATCGGACATTTACCCGATAAATAAATGGGTCTTGGATACATCAATCTCTTAATCTTAAATTAACTTTTATTGTACATATTGTCTGGAAAAAAAGAAAAATTAACAAATTCTTCCCGATATAAGGCTAAAAGGCAATACAGTATTCAATACTAGTTTATGAACAACCTGATCATCTTGAAAATGCTCGGAATGAACTATAACTAGTCATTGTTTTTTGTTCAATCATATGTTCAGATTTTTACAAGTCATTCTCTCTGTTCACTGATTTTTCATAATAATTTTTTAGCCTGCACCACAATATACAGTATATCTGCAGCATAAACAGTCTCTGTGTGATACAATACCACCTTGTTATTTCAATATTAGTAATGAATGCTTTTACAAAATTCAGTTTACATTATAATAAAGCAGGTGTTGAAAAAACCTTTATTTTTTTATTTAAGTGCCATCCAAGGACTAAGAGATTTAGTTATTTTTGAACAGGTGCAACTTAGCAAGTGAAGGGCACTTATGCCAGCTATAACTGGATTTATTAGATATCAGTTTGCAGCTGCTCATAATTTACTTTTTTTAATCTGCTTGATTAGTCAAGTTTTCTATTTTTGTCATGTATTATAATATTGTTGTTTGAGCAAACTTGGATCATTGGTTAAGAATTTTTCCTAGTCAAAATATGATCCAAGATTGTCTATATTCTGAACTGGGGCTTAGGTAGGGTAAGTGGTGTCAGGTAGGCCATTTTTTACCAGTGCCATTGCAGGCTGTAACAGTTAGCTGTTAGTGCCTCCTAACTTACAGTCAGGGAGGCATTGGGAGCTAGCATCCTACTCCTCATGTGATTCACTCCCTGCAGTGGTGCTCATCCATCTAGTTATTAAGTGAATTAAGTTTGTGCATAGGGTTAAGTTTGCTTAGCTAGTTAATATTGTTGGAGTGCAACATTGAGTACCACCCAACCTTGTAAAACAAAATCCTACTATGACAACTAATTTGTGTAAGTTTAACATGACTATGTAATGCTTTTCATTTTGCATAGTCCTCAGTATAACAGACTTCCTCAATTTTGCACTAAGGAACACAACTTTAGCTGGGGTTAGGGTCTGGTGTCCATGTCACAGAGGGAAGTTTCCGCTTTTCCAGCGTTACCTTTGTGATAGGGAGACTTGGCGTCCATCTGCTCCCTCAGTCAGCTGTAGTGTTGTCTGCTGTAGGGGTCATTTGTGTTATTGTTAAGTGATCTCAATGTGCTGACGTGTTTTTCATATTTTTGTAGGCCTAAGATTTAAATTTGCAAAGGAATTGTAATCTTATTGCTAGGAAGACATTAGCACTTTTAAGAATAGCACATTGCTTAGTAGATCCTCACTCACAAGAATTAGTACATAAAAATGGCATAAGATCTTCAGTTATCACAAAATGTGCTACCTTGTATCTTTGCTACTTTCACGGACATCATACCTGATATGCAACATATTCTGCTTCGGAGCTTTCGATGTTCCAGTTGAGGTTTATTAAGCTGATTAGTTTGAAAGGCTGTGAAAGACTCAATTCCTTCCAAAATTTTCTTAGGATGCAACATAATCCAAAAGTTTACCTAAGCTTCACAGTTTGTTCTTGAGGGAGTTATGGAAAAATAATATGTAAAGTACTTGCGATCTTTTCACCTCAAGTTTATATTGGCTCTAAAGCAGTTTCTGTAATTTATGTAATTGCTCATTTTATTACATATAGGTTGTGTTCAAACTCTTTTGCCATAACCAGATCTTTAAAATATTGAATATTTTAAAAATATTTAATGTATCAAAAATAGCATATCTGAAATTTGTATAAAAGTCATGAAATGTAACAGTGCTTTCAGTAAGGAAGATTATAATAAAAAAAAAATATATATATATACAGTATATATATATATATATATATATATATATATATATATATATATATATATATATATATATATATATATATATATATATATATATATATATATATATATATATATATATATATATATATATATATATATATATATATATATATATATATATATATATATATATATATATATATATATATATATATATATATATATTCTTTCTCCCCCTATTTAACAAGTAATTTTTCATTGGTAGCAACTGGTTAAGATTTTATCAATTTTATTGAACAAGCCATTTATTCTGTTTTATGGAGAGTTAACAAGTTTTGTTGTAAGCTTAGTCAAGGATAGTCACCTGCAACTAGTGTTAGAATAATGTTTGCTTCCTGTATTAGCAATATATTTTACTCCTCTGTTACTTTTGTATATGTACAGTACAGCCATGTCATTACTTCCCTAAAAATGTGTTAATACATTTAAAGGAAGTCTCTAAAGTTGTATTTGACTATTATGGCACAAATTAAGACTTTATTTAATAGCATTTCTTTTAAGACTTTCATACAACATTTAGCTATGGAAAATTTAAATCCTGTATCTGTATGCCTTTTCTGTGTTGTACTAAAACTACATCAGAATTGTACCTCTAAGCTCTTATTTTAAGTTCCACTTCAACTGTTTGTGACTGAATGTACAGTATAGCAGGGATATATGGTTGCTCATTTTAATTTAGTGTTATGTATAATGCTCTAATAAATGTTCCATCACGTTTGCTTATTACATTGAAAATTGGTGTATTTTTAATTATCTTAAGCTAAATACTCTTCAAATTTTCTTGAAATATTCTTTTAAATGGAGACTTTAATTAAACCATTTGAACCCAAAATATATATATATAATGGCCAGCATATCAAATACTGACTATCTCCACTGCCAATGTGATAAACGAAGGTACAGGTGGCTCTCTCTCTATGCTGCTTCACTTAATGCAATTTCATTAATATTCAAAGATTATTTTTACCATTCTTGCAGGACAAAGAAAATTTTGCTAAAAATGAAGCTGGTGGGTTGGATGTATGGAGTGAGTTCTACCAGTGTAGGTGTGTGGTAGGTAGTACTCCTTTATGCAGTTGGGACTCATGATGCCTTACAGGAGTGGGTGAAACAGTCAGTGAGTAGTTATGCGAGGCATCCCACGTGCTCCCTCACTTAGTATTGCATTGTCCATTGTTATATGCAGACCTACAATGCTGTCATCCCATCTTGTAGTGTCTGGATTTGCCATTGAATAGTGCTAAGTTGCTTAAGGGACTTTCAAGTGCATATCCTAATCCTTCTATTTATTCATTGATGAAGCAGCTAGATATATTGAGGCAAGCTGAAGTAGGTGAGGTTGTATGTGCACACAATTAAGAGACAGCCGACAAGAGTGTCTAGCTGGAAAATTGGAGAAGTTTGGAATGTATATTGAGTACCAGACCTGAAGGAAAATGGCCAGGTTGGTGAGTACTGTATACAATCTTTTAATGTTATACAGTTGTTCTTTTTTTTTGGGGGGGGGGGGATAGTAGAACAACTATTAAATATTGCACATGTAACAAATGGCTCTCCATGTGTACTTTTCTTGGAATACAACCCCAGCATAAAACAAGGGTCACCAGTATGTACTGCAGTTTTCAGCAATCACTGAACTTAAGTAAGTATTGGCAGCTGGAATTAGAAGTCTTAGTACTGTTCTATAAAAATTAAGGGCTTGGCCATTTATTACCCACTACAGGAAGGAACTAAGTAAAGATGGGCAAGCTTCATAGATGATAATAATAGTAGAGGAAGGTAAAAGTTTTCTTTGGGCAATATTTGGTTAAGAATACACTACTCTTAATTGACTAAAGCCTCGATTAATATCCTTTAAAATTAGTAGCTGTCAAGAGCAATAATGGTGCCCTGACATATTAAAGTAATAAATTGAAGAACTGCGATGTAATCAAGACCATTTGCAATTTTAGTCTGTCTGGATAACAAAGATTAACCTACCACAATAGTTTCAGGATGGTGAAACTTCGTTAAATAATAAAGGGGCTAATCTATAGATGGTCCATAAAGGCTAAGAAAAAATAATAATTCTAATGGTCTCGTTGATTTCACTGAAGACTCGACCAATCTTTGCAGCAGCATCTTTTTCTCAATATACTGCAAAGAAACTAACATGTACAGTCACCAGCATTTACACCTGGTACAGTAGCTAATGTGTTATGTGAGATGTGGCTACTATTGCAAGGTTCCATAGGGCCATTCCGGGATTTTTAATACGATGTAAACAAACGAGACAAGAGTTGCCACATCTCACAAAATGCACCAGCCACTGTACCAGGTGACTATATATTGGTCCCTGATCTATACGTTCATTCAAGATAACATTCTGTAACACCTGATCTCCCTGAGGTCTAATAAACACATTAAGGTTCTGCATCTCCTACATTACTAATACTTACCCCATTGCTATACACACTAGGAAATAGCAATGATTGCAAGACTATTGAGTGCTTGAAGCTTGAATGACTACTGTATAAAACAAATTATGAGTGTTGTAGGCAAGAAAAAGGTAAATCCTTAAGTGGAAAATAGTGGCCTTAAGCAAATTCTTTTAACAAATGATGTTCTTCAGCAGTAATGCATTTACAAGTAAGTGAAGTATTGAATTAAAATTAAGAATACAGTATATTAAATGACCATTATGTCTGTTGTGTTACACTTGGTATGTGAAGTTCCATCAATAATGGAGAAGAAAATTGTGGCCTTGAACATTTTGAAAATGAAGGTGCCATCCTTTCAGTATAAGCTACTGTATATGTAAGTACTAAAATAATGGTAGACTATTCTGGTTTCCATTTAATAATGTAATCTCTTAAAAAAGGTAAGCCTAATAATTATAATACCATAATACTATTCTCACCATTTTTGTATTATTTTCATGTTTATTTTAAACAGCACCAACTTATAGTTTATTATATAATTTATACCAAAATATGCTCACCATAGGAATCTGGCTTTCCATGCATGTAGATGTATTTTCTGTATTTGACTGCAATGTCTTCTAAATAAAATTTGTGTCAGTCGTTCTTTTTTAAATTTCACCCAGTACAATACAGTATATCAATACACATGCTCAGATTTGTATGTAGCCTCAGCCCATTACAATAATTATTAGTTATCCTCTGCTGCCTTTATTGAATAATGATCAGGTGAAAGTTGACAAAACTCCATTGTTGAAGAAGGTTGAGAGAATGTTTGTGAACTTACAGTACCAGTAAATGAGATAAACTTTCAAGTGATAACCTTCATGAAGTTCTGCTGTAGTGAGGAGTTATTTTATATCTACCAAAGTTTAGACGTGGTTGAACATCACAATTTTGCAAGCACTTGGGATTGGTTGTGGTAAACTTTGTAACACTAATCTAACAAAGGACTTACGACAAGTGTACAATCGCCCAAATCAGTGATGTCATGATTTCCATAAACTTTCAATCAGAAAGTGGTATCTGGTAACTACCAGACTCACTATACTTTCACTTTGATTTTTTCTAGGTAGCTAACAATTTTATGAAATACAGTACTGTAGTAACAGATGTCTGGGAAAGCCAAGACACCCAGGAAAACTGTCTGGAGGTGAAGTTGTGTGGGAGCCCAGAGGTGTCTCCACTCCACTTTCAAGAGTCCCCCCTCGAAAGGAACAAGTAATGATGACCAGTCTTGCTCTTATTGCTGTGAGTGTTATTTAATTGTGTTGTAGGAATTTTATTTTCGGTGATACATGTGGGTGTCAGACTGGATGGGAACGTATCCCATTAAACCCCATGTTATAATGATTCCAATTTATGATATTTTGACGTGACGAGTTTTTTCAGGTATGTAACCAGTATCCAAAGGGCTGGACCATTGGGGATGGTCCCATCAGAAATAGACAGCTTTTATGTCCAACATATATATTATTAATAAATAAAAAAAAATAATACATCTTATGGAGAAATCTTCATTGAAATTAAAAAATATATTTAATTTGTTGTTTTTTACTGAACTTCTGGTACAGTATACAGACTAGTTGCACAAGTAGAGGGGCCTGGGAGCCTCGGGCATCAGCTGACAAGCTTGCCAATACTGTACATTAATCATCCAATCCACTGCATCAATTACTGTATAAAGGAACAAGACCTGGGCTGTAGTTAATACTCCTGCCTACTTTCACCTCACCATATTTAGTATTTCAGAACTTGCAGTGAAGCAACAAGTACCAAAGAACATTAATTTTTGTTGGTAATGTTGCAGAATTAAGCAAGTGAAAATGTTATTAAACAGTTTTGGCCATATTAGTGGTGTACTTTACTTAACCTTAATGTTACAAGTACTTTTAATTGCATGTACTGCTGTGATTACATGCTCAGTTCTCATAACTGCAATAAAAATCATACTTGCGTTAATACTATCTCAGTTCTAGGGACATATGGACATTCTTATACATTTGAAACTTTATTGGTGGAATATTGTCATTAAACATTATGTAAATCTCGACTGTTGTGTTAGATTGGCAGCAGAGTGACTGCTGTGCTTTAAACTGACCATTGCACTGTAAATGTTAAACCCCTTTCATCCCTAAAACTCACCGCAACACAGCTGACTCAGTTTATATACTGTGGTACAGTACATGACCACAGGTTACAGTAACTGATGTGTACAGGCAGCAAAAAAAATTTCTGCACCCCTTGGTCTGATGGCCTCTGCAATGATCACTGGGGCCATATTAATTTGGTAAGGTTGGAATTTCTGGTTGTGTGATGCATTGTATACCCAGTATGAAGTATTTTTTATATCACTAAAAGTTAATACAGAGAAATTAACAGGAATCACCCGCGTAAATGAGAGTTGTTCAGAATTCTTGGTCCGGTGTATCATATTGTATAACACCATAAAGGTGCAGAAAGTTTTGTTGATGACTAATAACAATACAGTATTTGCATTAATATGACTTGATGTTTTGAAGATGATAGTTTTTCTTTCTAAAACATTTTTGTACTGGTTGTCCTGACTACACACAGAGTCCCCAATTAATGTCTTACCGGTATTCAGTATGCATTTCTCAGAGGTGTCATTTAAAAAACAATAAAAACAACACAGTGAATAAATTTTTCTCATAAGTTAAAATGTAAATAGGGGTGGTTAGGTTCCTGCGAAATTTTTTTTATCACATAAGACGTGAAAAATAATTCAAGTCAATTTTGGAGGTACAGAGTACTTGGAGTGATTTTTAATACACAAACCCTTAAATATAAATAAAAACATAATACTGTACAGTATATACATAAATCTAGATGTAAAAAATAATATAAAATGATAAAAAATAAATGCATTAAATACATGTATGTAGTACTGTACATAAAAATACCCGAGTGTTTTGTTGCTCTTAGACACATGGTGTACAGCCATATTGGGCCAAGTTGTTGCTCCCTGGGTGGGAGGGTTGGAGCCATGTGAGGCTTGGTGTAAACCGAATTTAAATGGCAACTGGGGTTGTCTAGGAACCAGTGTGTCAATCAGATCTTTTAAGGGTTAACCATCATAATATCCTGGGTAATTTTGTGATTTTTTTCTTTTGGAAAAAAGTGTACCTTATATGGCTGAAAATACAGTACTGTACTGTATACAGAATATGAAATACAACACAGTATAAAAATATGAATAAGAGGTTTGAGCATCTCTTTCCTCTCCCAACATGTTCATCAATGAAACCACAGCCACCAGTCAGTAACAGTTTGCATTCAACTACTGTCTACACCTGTTTTTACTACTCGTGACATTAAGAAAATAAGCATATAACATGTAAGAATCATGTAAACTGAGTGATTTCATGAGAGGCAAACCTAGAGCAACACCAGCACTATACAGTACTGTCGTACAACCTTCAATTAGGTGCCCAAGGTACAGGAATTGTTTACCTGATTTTCTTTGTGCTAGGCATGGCATTGTCACTTGCTGGATGTTATGCAGGCATCATGTTAGGGTGTGATGCTATATGGGCACCTTCCCTAATTCATTAGCAACTTGACAACAAACACACAACAAGCAGGTACTTTCAGTACTGTACTTATTAACATTTACAAAATTTTTAAATTAGTGAACAGTTTTCGCTATGTGCTACATATTCTCGCAGATATGTATTTGTTCTTGTTATACATCCAAGCTAATTGTGGCAGAACCACTCCACCACAACCTGTGCCTCTCCACCGAAGAGTTCACTGTACAGGTACAGTACAGTACCATTCTTTTGTCAACACGGGGCATCAGGTCAGGAACCTCTCTTTTTCATACCAAGTGCCCTCTTTTTAAGGTAATTTTTATCTTGTACTATGATATACAAAAGAAAACCCCAAAGTTACAAGGTTTTTTATTTATTTGCTCGTGTCATTATTGTGTAGACCTGGCAGGATAACCCTATTAAATGCTACATCAATAATAGTGCTACATGGTGTGTCATATTTCACTTCTGCATTATAAATTGTTCAATAAACTCAAGTTGTTCTGCCTCAGTACGCTGAAGGGATTCATACTGGACACGCAGCCTTTCCAGTTCCAGCTTCTTTTCTCCAATTAATGCCTGAAAAGATAAGCTATACGAATGATAATATTAAGGTACACTGACAGAACTACAGAATTTATTTTCACACATTAGACCAATATAATGCTGTACTTATATTAAAGTAAAGGTAAAGAAATTAAGTGACCTACAACCAATGCATAGTCCTGTATATGTTCAAGAATTCTGCAAGCTGGTTTTGATTTGCAGTAAATCCTCAATTTCCTTAATTCTGAACTTATTGAATAAGAGCATTGTTTTCACACCTATTTTGGCTTGGGGCCAAACTTTACTTCACAATATTGGCAAACGGTACTTCATGAACGTCCACTTTTCCCTTGCCAATTCCTCAATCACACTTTCTACAATTCCTATAGTGACTCAATGTTTAGAAGTGAACTGCTGTAACAAATCACATATTAACCAGAGTTTACTGTAAATGCAAACAATCTTACAAATACTACAGTATCAAACACAAACCAGTAGCTGCTGCTGTTGAGCCTCCCGCTGCTTACTCATGCTCTTTATTAAGTTTCTTGAACCAATAGCTCTCATTTTTTCTGACTCCACAGCTGCACTCAGATTGTCAGCAACCTGAATAAAGTGATCAGCTCGTTCATGAAAGTCACGTATTTCTGAAATGACAGATATTGCATATGAATCAGTAGGATTACAATGACACCAAACAAGTACTAAAAGGGAGAATTTGGGGGTGCACATACATGTATTCCACCTAAACTCACCACGGTATTATTACTTACTATCAACAAACTCTTTACATTCATCCTTCAACTCGGAGGTCTGCTGGGCAACCTCAGGCTCTAACACTCTGATCTTATTGAGTTCATCAAAGTAAAGTCCTGCCTTAGCCAATGTCTCGTCCGCCATCCTCGCTCACTCAACTAGATTTGCTCCTTATATATATATATACAATTATAACATATACATATAAAGGGAAATTTGAATTTAATGAAGACCTCGGGATACTTTTCCGTTTCACTGTATAAATTCTTCGCAGGTGTTTATTTTCGTCCACCTGGAATGTTTACCGCACAAGTAATCAGTGTCGTACCCAACCATCACTATTGTTTTACATGTAACTGAATTATCGTGCCGTCTCTTAAACTTTCTGACACCACGATATAAACAAAATCACAATTAATATATGATGCAGTTAATATGAATCATTCCTAATGTTTGTTTTAATACAAATGTAATCGCTTGGGCGATCGGGCACGTCTCTGTTACGTACTGTTGGCAAGTACTGGGCATGCACCGGCTCCTGAATGTATCTGAAGTTCTGAACCTGCTCCAGTGTTGGTCAAGTCTTGTCTTGAAAGAGCTCACACTCGGTTCCGTCACAACACTCTCTGATAGACTGTTCCAAGAGTTCACAACTATCACTCCGTAAAAGTTACCCCTCACAGTATAATGAGCCTGTGGCTTCTTCAACCTTGAGCCAGCTCCAAGTAAGGACACTCGACTGAGTAGTGCCCCTTGAGATGCTTATACACCTCAATTAGGTCCCCCCTTGCCCGTCTGTAGTATAAGCTAGGCAATTTCAGGCGCTCCAATCTCTCAGGGTAGTTGAGGTGCCGAAGTGCAGGAACCAGTCTGGTGGCCCTCCTTTGAACATTTTCAACCAACTGACAGTTCCTAGCATATCTCGGAGACCAGATGGGGTGACAGTACTCCAGATGGGGAAGCACTTCATTCTTGAAGATCGTTACGAGGGACGGATCGTCCAAATATCTGAACGACCTTCTTAAAAGACCTAATAATTTATGTGCCTGATTTACTTTCTTTTCGCACTGGCGCGAGAACTTCAGCTCATTGTCAACAGACACACCTAGGTCCTTCTCACGTTGTCTCAAATAGTGCAGTTTCTTCATCCCGTTGGGACATATGATACTCCTCTTTACGCCCCAGGTGCATCCTCTTACACTGCGTGACATTGAATCTCAGCAGCCATTTCTTCGACCATTCTTGGAGCCCACAGAGATCCTGCTGCAGCTCTTCACAGTCTGATTGTTCTTGATTTCCCGAAATAACTTGGCGTCATCCGCAAACATTTGTATGGGGGAATGTACAGCGTCAAGCGTGACATCTATGAAACAAACATACAAAAGCGGGCCCAATACACTGCCCTGTGGTACCCCGCTTGTGACAGGTATAGATGATGATTCCGTGCCATTAACCACCACACATTAGGAAGTAGGTAACTACCAAACAGGGAGGTACTACCGCCTGGGAAGATATTGGAAGCATAATGTGTTGTCTAATGGTAGACCCTGCTGCCATATATCATCACGAAAGTTGTGACCAAGTCCCAGGTTGCTGATCTGACTTTCTGCCTCGTTTACACACAATTGCAGGGTCTCAATTGTTTCTCTTACTATTGACAACACAACATACATAAGCTATATTGTTTCTCACTTTTGATATTTTATTATTATTATTATTATTATTATTATTATTATTATTATTATTATTATTATTATTGCAGTATTATTATTATTATTATTATTATTATTATTGCAGTATTATTATTATTATTATTATTATTATTTTCTTTTCAATTTTGCATTATTTATTATAAATTTTATTTACTATGAATTATTATTATTATTATTATTATTATTATTATTATTATTATTATTATTAATTATTATTATTCTTATTATTATTATTATTATTATTATTATTATTATTATTATTATTATTATTATTATTATTATTATTATTATTATTATTATTATTATTATTATTATTATTATTATTATTATTATTATTATTATTATTATTATTATTATTATTATTATTATTATTATTATTATTATTATTATTATTATTATTATTATTATTATTATTATTATTATTATTATTATTATTATTATTAAATTTTCGCTCCAAAGTCCCGATGTGGGTCGGTGACCTGTGCCCAGGTGGGCTAATCCCCGTAAAAAGAAAAAGAGAAAAAACTGCTTACGGTCATGTAGAAAGTCTTCTATCCACGTTAGGACATTTCCCCGAATTCCGTACCCTTCCAGTTTAATTTTCAGCCTTTCTTGGGGATACATTGTCGAAAGCCTTGGCAAAATCTAGGTAGGCTATATATTGTCGATATTACCACCCCGTTCCAGAATATGGTCCCAAATATCCAATACCTTGAGTATTTGTGTAAAGCAGGAGTGCCCCGGCGTAAAATCGTGTTGGCAATCCTTTACAAGGTTGTTTCGTAGTAGATGTTCCATAGTGGCATCTCTGATAATTCTCTTAGAACTTTACATACTATGCTGGTCAGGCTCACCGGTCTATAGTTGTTCGTGGAGTGACGATCGCCCTTCTTGAAGACAGGACTCACGTAGGCCATTTTCCAATCACTGGGGACCTTTTGTTCATCCAAGGGCTCGGCAAGCTCGTTGCGCAACTCTCTTAGCACTCTGGGATGCAACATGTCAGGGCCGGGACTCTTATGGATCTTTAGCATTGACAGTTTATTTCTTATAACCTCTTCTGTGAACACATTGTGGGTCAATGGTCTAGAAAGTAAAATCGTATATACTAGTTTAGTAATTATAGTAGTTCCCCCAAATTGATAGAGAACTGCTCGCCAAGGGTGGTGGGAAAGATTAAAAACTAGTCCTTTACACTGAAGCACATATCCCACTATCGGTTCGTAAGTAACGACCTTCAAATTATAGCAGTAATTTGTTTCTGCTTGAAGTTACAGTTCGTGATAAAGACGTTACTAACCACCCAAGCGGCTAGCGGGCCAATCAGTGGCGAAGACTGTGAAGAAGATGAAATAAATCATATTTGGCGCCAGGCGGGCGACCATTGGGAGGCAGCAGCAGTACTCAGCTGCAGTAGGTAAACAAACAAAGATACTCTACTCAAGATAGGAAAGTTCTAGCTTAAATATATGAAATGTGTGTACGGAGAAGTTACCAAATACCTCAATAATAGCGCCACCTATTGGCTGCGTCCAAAAGCTATTCGTGACGTCATAGACGTTGATGTGACGTCATGAGTGATATTTTTTACGTTTTCCATTTATTTTTATACATATCAATCTTAATTTATGTATGCATGTGTGTATACATATAAAGAGAGGATGAAAACCCTACAGTATAATTTCACTGACTCCATTGCCTCAAAATCTTAGGTGAGTTCAGAAATTAAGACAAAAATCTTTTCTCCTGCACAATTATCATACAATTACTGCAAGTGATGAATCACCTGTCATGCCGTGACATAAATTTGGGGAATAAATTACCTTGTTTTCAATAGAGTTCTTGGCTATGAAAAGGCATTCTTATTGTTTATCTTTATTGAAATAAACAAACAAAACCAAAAAACTCAAGTTGTGTCTTGGTTACTCATGTATTATAATATTTCATCTAACATGCTACATGCAAATATTAACATTAACATAAAATTTTCATTAATTATCAATCATGCACAATATATATATATATATATATATATATATATATATATATATATATATATATATATATATATATATATATATTTCATGTAGATCCACAATGAAAACGTGGATAAGATAAATCTTGATAAAATCACACGGGTTTTTTAGTTAGTTTAACAAATTTATTGGCAGAGCTTGTAGTACAGTTTGCCTATTCTGAGTAATTCAGTCAGGTCTTGACACTGAGGGTGGTATCACTTCTCACTGTCACGCAGGACAGAGGTTCACACACAAAGAAATACATCATATTCATTAACAACTATATATGTATATAGGTCAGGTTCAAATGGATAATGTCACTGTTCACTGCCATGCAGGACAGAGGTTCGTACACAAAGAGTTGCATCATATTCATTGACAGTACATATACATATATGTAAACACACACACACACACACACACACACACATATACATACATATACGTATATACATACACACATACATGTACACGTACATATACATGCACACACGCACACATACATACATATACGTCGGTCAGATTCATGTGGGTAATGTCACTTTTCACTGCCATACAGGACAGAGGTTCGTACACAAAGAATGCATCATATTCATTGACACTATATATAGGTCAGATTCATGTGGGTAATGCCACTGTTCACTGCCACGCAGGACAGAGGTTCGTACACAAAGAAGGAAATACATCACATTCACCAGCAGCATATATAGGTCAGTGGATCACATACATTGGAGTCATATTCTAATTGAAGACTAATCAGTGTGGGCTAGCAAATTTGGGATAAACAGCAAGAATGTCCTCAAGCACACCTGATTCAATGAAGTAATTACATAGTTCAAGATACAATAAGTCAGGTGGCCTGAAGTCTTTGACAGTGTCACATTCAATAATATAGTGTTCAAGTGTATGCTTTAAAGGTTTATCACAAAGTTTACATGCTGAGTGTTCCGGTATGGGTACAGCGTTACTAACTTGCCAGATGTGTCTGTATCCTAGCCTAATTCTGGCCACGACTACATCACATTGTCTGGTTCTGTCCTTATGCTGGCCATACCGGTACCTCTTGTTACAAAATTTGTCATATTTACTAATGCTACAACTGTCAGGTCTCTCTACATTTCTCACTTCTTCTAGATCAGAGTTCATGATTCTGACTTGAATGTTTTTAATTACGGCATTGGACAGACCAAGGTCGCGGTCAACATTTTCTTTCTTACATGCCTCATTGGCCAGTCTATCAGCATGGTCATGATACCTGATTCCAACATGGGACGGAATCCACACAAATTCGATACGAAAGTTGTTCTCATTGGCAGTTATCACATTCCTTTTAATATCACATGCAACTTTAGACATAGAGCCTGACGGGCTGTTCATTGATTTCAAAGCACTTTGAGAGTCACAGAATATCACCCCACCTCCATTTCCTTTGAGGTATTCTGTAGCTAAGTAGATTCCAGTTAGTTCAGTTTGTGTTGTGCTGGCCCAGTTGTGCAGCCTTTGTTTGTTTGACACAATCATCTCTTTTTCTTTATATATTACAATTGCACAGCCTGTTCTACCTGTGTTTGTCTGCACAGAACCATCAGTAAAAGCATAACATTCACTTGATTTAATACTCTCTATGTGTCTGTTAATAGTTTCTAGTGTGACACATCTCACCACATCGGTGTTTAACATTTGCTTACTACCAACAGGAGTGTAATTAACAGGAACTTCTAGTGGACGTCTCCCCTACAACTGCCTAACTGCGTAGCCACGCCACCACCTGTTACCGTCTTCCCTAGCAACCAAGCGTATCCGCATTCCAATGCCCGCCGTATCTTAGCAACGGAACTAGTCACCGGCTACTTCTCGGGTTTTCCCACCATGACTCACAGCCGCTGCTGGGTGTATATAAGGTCTGTCTCTCCCTTGAGATTCAGTCTGACCATTCTTCTTGAACAAGCAACACCTCCTCCTCTGCCGCTGCCTGGCGACCCTCGTCTCTCCTCCTCCTGCCTGGCGGTCGTCGCTCCCGCCAGCGAGCATGTCCTTCTCTGAGCTTCCTCACCAACCAACTCTCATTTCTGCCCATTTTCCTGAACAAGCAACATCTCCTCCAGCAAGCTCCACGCTGTTAACATTTCATTCAACCAGGAGGCCAGCAACAGGCAACATCTTCTCTAACGAAGCTCCTGCACATCTACCTCCTTCAACAAGCTTGTAGGGGTATCGATATATTAATGTTGTCTAGCACTCAGGATGGAAGGAAACTCTAATATGGTTTTCTTGTATAATATATAAGTTATATGATAGACAGTCTGGTGCTGGAGGTGCCGTGTGGTGGGGAGCTGCTCAATAGAAGACGTTCCGTGTGTAGCGTGTTGAAGGAGGTAGATGTGCGGAGCTTCGTTAGAGAAGATGTTGCCTGTTGCTGGCCTCCTGGTTGAATGAAATGTTAACAGCGTGGAGCTTGCTGGAGGAGATGTTGCTTGTTCAGGAAAATGGGCAGAATGAGAGTTGGTTGGTGAGGAAGCTCAGAGAAGGACATGCTCGCTGGCGGGAGCGAGGACCGCCAGGCAGGCGGAGGAGAGGCGAGGGTCGCCAGGCAGCGGCAGAGGAGGAGGTGTTGCTTGTTCAAGAAGATTGGTCAGACTGAATCTCAATGGAGAGACAGAGCTTATATGCCCAGCAGCAGCAGCTATGAGTTATGGTGGGAAAACCCGAGAAGTAGCCGGTGACTAGTTCCGTTGCTAAGATACGGTAACATCTGGGGACAGCTCTCGCTTGGTTGCTAGGGAAGGCGGCACATTGGAATGCGATACGCAGTTTGTAGGGGAGAAGTCCACTACAAGCTACTCACCGCACGTCTCTACCAAGCAGCCCCTCACCACACAGCACCTCCAGCACCAGACTGTCTATTATATATCTTATATTATACAAGAAAACCACATTAGAGTTTCCTTCCATCCTGAGTGCTAGACAACATTAATATCTCGATACCCCTACAATGGTGACTCCCGGAGACAAGCACTCACACAGGATGGAGGAGACACTGATCACGCTCCCAGTCTTCAAGCAGACACCAGCTCCTCTTCCTGCCTCACGCACCACATTCTGATGACCCCAGCACACCCGTCATGCCTCAGACGCCGACCCCGGCCCAGCAATAACCCCTGACGCGGCCTCTGTTCCTGAATCCGGACCCCCACACACCCTCTTTTCTCCCTCAGGTACTCCCTGCTAATGTCCTGCACCCTGCTACTGTCGTGGACCCAGCTGCTGTCACGAGCCCTAATCTGCTTCTGCTGACCCAGCCCCTGCTCCTGATCCAGGCCCACACACACCCCAGCAGGCGCATCTGACGACCCTGTACCTGTCGTGAGGGAAGCACAACATCCATCGCCTCCACACACCCTTTTTCTTCTCCCTTCTCCCACAGATAGTGTGTATCTAGACAGTTGTATTTCAGCGATCGGCTCATCACGCCATCGCCGTTGTCTCACATGAGGCATGCACCGCCCGGTCTGCCTCACATGTGCTAAGCAACTCTACAATCAACAAGTCTCCTACACCGCCTGGAGGGGAGGGGGAGTATTGTAGTGGACGTCTCCCCTACAACTGCCTAACTGCGTAGCCACGCCACCACCTGTTACCATCTTCCCTAGCAACCAAGCGTATCTGCATTCCAATGCCCGCCGTATCTTAGCAACGGAACTAGTCACCGGCTACTTCTTGGGTTTTCCCACCATGACTCATAGCCGCTGCTGCGGGGTATATAAGCTCTGTCTCTCCCTTGAGATTCAGTCTGACCAATCTTCTTGAACAAGCAACACCTCCTCCTCTGCCGCTGCCTGGCGACCCTCGCCTCTCCTCCGCCTGCCTGGCGGTCCTCGCTCCCGCCAGCGAGCATGTCCTTCTCTGAGCTTCCTCACCAACCAACTCTCATTTCTGCCCATTTTCCTGAACAAGCAACATCTCCTCCAGCAAGCTCCACGCTGTTAACATTTCATTCAACCAGGAGGCCAGCAACAGGCAACATCTTCTCTAACGAAGCTCCTGCACATCTACCTCCTTCAACAAGCTACTCACCGCACGTCTCTACCAAGCAGCCCCTCACCACACAGCACCTCCAGCACCAGACTGTCTATTATATATCTTATATTATACAAGAAAACCACATTAGAGTTTCCTTCCATCCTGAGTGCTAGACAACATTAATATCTCGATACCCCTACAAACTGATATGTCCAGCCAAGGAGGAATGGCATTAATAGGTTCGTCTGGGGTGATTGGGACATTCAGTTTCAGGAGATCTGCAACACTTTTATGAAGCCACGCCCCAAAGAGAGTCTTTTGTGAAAGGTTGGCGAGATAGTCGGGATTACTTAGAACACTATAACTTCTTTGCAATTCTTCACAGTTCTTCAAGTATGATCTGGGAATGTCAATGTTATTTTGCCATCTGCGAGAGACCTGTCAAATTCTTAGCAAGTGAGTCGGAGTGACTGATGAAGCTGTGTATAGTGGATTCCTACCCTACAAACGCTTTCGTCGCTGAGTAGCCGATCCCGCGAATTTCACCAGCCTGCCCTCGTGTCTAAGCCAGCAACCAGCGCCGCCTTACACGACTGAGGTCAACTATTAAGCCACGCCTACCTACCTACCTACCTTAGTGGTGACCTATCTCTTTCTACCTACTGCCAGTCTTCAAGTAACACCTCCTCCTCCTGCCTGGCGGCCCTCGCTTCCGCCGGCGACCATGGCGACCCACAAGCTGGTCCTCCTCTGAGCACCCTCACCAACCAGCTCTCTCTACTCAACGCTCGTAACCATGCTGCCTTCCCAGCACCAAGCTGCACTGTACATCCAATACAACATGTATACAGAGAGCACATTGTGAGTTTCCTTTCTCCTTCCCATCCTGAGTGTGAACCAATATCTCGTACCCCACAGCTGCTGCCTCTGATTTGAAATGTATTTCAATATATACTGTAGTTGCACATTTTCACTGTAACTCACAAGAGGTTAAATACTTAAGTTACCGATCTCTGTCCTTTGGAAAACGATGAAAATGAAAATGTGGATGTGTATCCTTTCTCCTTTTGCAAATAACGCAGGGATGCGACCTAGCCCAGAAGTCTTGGCTACAGTCTTATCAGTGGGAAAAATGAAAACGTATCCACCAAAGATTATAATATTACAGTCCTTGGTATCCACAGAAGTACTAAAAAAGTAAAAACGTATCCATAATCTAAAAAGTATCCCAAAGTATCCAATTTTTTCTTTCTTTAATAAAATGAGGAATTTCTTAGTATCTATGAAAACAAAGTTAAAGTGAAATATTTAAAAAAAAAACATGCAGACGACAACATGACATCACTGCAGCGCCATCCTTAAATGACATCACTGTGTCTTGAGGTCCCAGCTAATATTATTACTAACTATTTTACACTCATTCCTGTCTTGAGTATATAGTCTTTGTGAACAAACATCTAACACGCGGGAACTTGTTGTAGGTGGACCTGTGGCAGCTACTGTACCATCTTCCGAAGGATTACTTGTATACTGGACTCTTAGGTAACTGGTACTGTTATAAACGTTTATAGGATCGGCATTTGTATAGAGATCGCAGATATATAAGTTAATCTATGTTTTTTTTTTAGATAGACAGTACTGTATATACTTTAATGGTAAACTGGTCAACAGCCCAAGATTAAGTTACCCAAATAGACATTTAAATTTGACTAAATGTAACAGGCACTAAATTGCTCTTAGACCTATTGGGACTAGTGGATCATTATCATAATAGTGTATAGATTTGACAAGTCAGTACTGTCACCCCGTCTAGTCCCCGAGATATGCTTAAGACTGTCTGCTGTCAGTTGATTGAAAGCATCCAAAGGAGGGCCACCATACGGGTCCGACTAATTACCCAAATGTAGCCAAATATAGCCGGAATGAAGTCAAATAATGGTCCTAGATGAATAAATCGGACTGCCAATCACTTCTCGACTAGTATTTGGTGTCACAAAGTCACAAAAAATTGGCAAACTTAATTTAATCTGAGTTAATAGATCGAGTGCAATGTGCATGTACCTAACCTAACCCAACCTAACCTAACACAACACAACTCAGATTAAATTAGGTTTACCAATTTTTTTTTACTTTATGACACCTCCGGTACCCAGAGAGACGAGAATGCCTCCAGTTGTTTAGCTTATGCTACAGCAGGCAAAGGGAGACTTAATAGGGCTAATATAGACGACATGCCTGTAGCCTTGTACTGTATTTGGGTATTTTTGCATTTGTGCACACAATTTTCCTACCCCAAATCTGTTATCAAATTTGAAAAAGACGTCTAATTTTAAGATAATTTTCTTCTATTACTTTACCGTCGCAAACGTATAATTACAGATATGACGCAAGCCAAATCTTTCTATTTTCTTCCATTAATGTTCCGCCATTATCGCCTACCCGACCTCCCACTCGGTGTGTTTTCATAAATCTTCACTCGTATACGTTCCCGTACACTTCACACGGCCAATCAAAGGCGTTTTTTATCCATCAATTAAAATTAATTGTGCTTTAACTCATGGTATTTTTTGCCCAATTAAATTCGATTGTGATTTTGGGTCATATTTCGAAATTCAAATTCATTTCCGACCATGGAAGTCTGCGATGGGTGTCACTTCAGTTATATGGAGCTGATTGCGAGTTTTGGGGAAAAAACGAACAAGCAATAGCATTTTTTAGATCTCATGGTGTTCTCCCGACCTCAGTAAAGTGTCCTGAGTGTAAGAACGAATGTAAATATCGCCAAGACCATTATACAGGTAGTTGGCATTTTAGTAAATCCAACAACGAACCAGAACCAGGCTATTGAGGTAAGAAATGTGATTCCACCATATGGTGAGAGTTAGGTTAGGTCAGATTAGGTTAGGTCATGTCAGATTAGGTTATTTTGGTCAGGTCAGGTCAGGTTAGGTTAGGTCAGGTCATCCAAAAAAAGATTCGGTTTTATTTTTATTTTTTTATTTATTTTATTATTATTTTGTATTTGCCTGGCCATGATTTTTGTCGGAAAACGCCCCACCCAAAACCCCCGATAACTAAAAAACAGGCAATTTCCGAAGGAAATCAAGGTCAAAACCAATCAAATTACAAAAATACATTAGAAAAGCATAGTTTTGTCTTTCTAACAGAGTTGTATGCATTATTAGCATGATATTAAACACAGAAATGCCCAGTACTTGCCAACAGTGCGTGACAGAGACGTGACCGATCGCCCAAGCGGCTAACGAGCCGATCAGTGGTGAAGAGGATAAAAGTAAAAGTAATGCATAAAATATACAAGAGCCTATTAGAACCTGACCTAACAAACCCAACCTATTAGGTCAGGTTCTATTAGGTTCTATGCATTATCCTGTTCGTTTATGTGTTTAATATTATGCTAATAGTGTGTACAAAATATTTAAACCAACTAAAGTAAGCAAAAGAACCAAGGAAATCCTTCCTAATGATTGTCACGAGGCGCTGTATAAAAGTCTAGATGATATAAAGAGAACAGAGAATGCATTTAATAAGTAAACAAAGGAAGAGTAAACGGGATATACGTAATTCTAAACTTAATAAAGATGCGTAATTATTTTATTAAAAGGATCAAAAGTAATGGAACACAATTTATACAGTTTCTTAGAGGAAGGAGCAATGGCGGCAGCAGGGGAATTGTGAAAATGGACTGATTTACGGCAAGAATATGATTTTAGCATTTGAAAAGCACCTAGAGACATAATTTTATTGCCATAACATTAGTGTTTGCCGTGTTTTTTACCCCGAAATTTCCCTCATCTTTGATGCCCTGCCTACTAACAAGGAATTTAAGATTGTAGTATAGAGTAAATTAAAAAAAAAAATACTTAAGATTATATTAGAAAGTTGTCGTTTCTTTTAATATACTTAAAATCATCAAAACAATAAGTACAGTATAGCAAAAATAAAGAAAACGACAAACAACTTCTGGTGGTAGCGCTTTCTTAAACCTTACCCTATACAGGTATTTTCATTGCTAGTTTGGGTATGATATTCATTTCTTGGGCAAATGCTTCATTTGGTTAGGTTAAGTTACTGGGAAGGTTAGGTTTAATTTAGAAATAACCCTGCAAAACAGTGAAATTGCGGTGTTTTTATATTGCCGGTAATTTTCTGAGAAAAACCAGGATTAAGTTAGGCTAGGTTTAATTTTGAAATAACCCCATTTTAAAATATTTGTTCAAACTACGATAGTGTCCATTGCAAAACAGTGAATTTGTGTCATTTTAAAATAAGTTTTCTATGAAAATTTGGAAACTGGCATGTTGTCAATAATTACCCGTAATAGAAGTCTATAAACATTTCAAAGTATATCCATATATTGGGGTGGGATGTCTGCCCCACCAGGGTTCACAGCTTATGGTTGAAGAAGTCACAAGCCCAAACAAGACTGGAAGAAATCAAATTCACTAGCACTGAAGACACAGTGATTATAATGTGTATGTGTGTGAGAAGCAAGATATGGCTTTATGTCACTAATTATGCCTGAATTTATTTAATACTTTTTTCCTTCTTTACATTAGTGTCTTTCTTACAGGTCTGAAACAATTTCTCAGGAATCATGTCATCAAGGAAGAAAAGAAAATTAATTGTAAACACAGACTCAGACAACACCGATGACTTGGTTACTTCTCTGCAGAAGTCAAAAAAGTCTCGAGGAAAGAAAGATGCAAATGAAAGTGATACAGTGCAAGATGATTCTCTGTTTGGTGAACTGGTGTCAAAAGCTGGATATATGCTGAAGAAAGGAGATCAGCCTAACATGCTAAGTATGACCAGCATTTCTTCTCATCATTTAATTAAAATTATCTTTTTATTCAAATGAATAAAGTATTTTAGTTGTAATGTTTACTTTACTCTGCTGTCATCGTAAGTACTGTGCCCTCCTCCAGTCAGCTCAATATTCTTGATTCTTTGTTCCTTTCTCTGTCTCTCTTGCTCTCCTGGTCATCTTTCCTCTTGTGTCTTTTTTGCCTTTTCTCTCTTGCTTCATTCTTGCTCTCCTTCCACTTTCTCCCCTCCTTCATCTCCTTTCCTCCTCACCTCTATTTTTCTCTCTCCCCCAATTGTGCTTAAATCATGCAATCTGGTATGTTATTAGATAATTGTGTATAATGTTCATTAAAGATAAATTTAGGACTCCTGTGTAGGACGACAAACTCCTTCCGGTACTGTTTGTCATAATTGGCTTTATTCCTCTTAAGAATTCTCTATACAGGTGCTCCTCTACTTACGAACGAGTTACGTTCCTGAGGCTTGTTTGTGAGTCCAACTTTACTCATGTGCAGTAGATACCAAACATATTGTAAAAAATGAAAAGTTTATGGATATTTAGTACAGCTATACCCTTTAATACAGCCTTAAAACCTGGCTCACTCTTCTCCTCTTAGGTAATGTTTGTTCTATCTGGAATTTTCTTCCAAATAATCCAGTCTCATCCACATTAAACACCTGTTCTGGCAGGTAACCCCCCTCAGTGATGATGTTTGTATCTCTGAAAGTTTGAAAGTTGAATGTTCTTAAGAAGAGGTGCAAAAGTAATCTCTTTTTATGTCCCTGTTCACCTGCCACATAATGTCAGGCCATTATTGTCTTAAGTAATAGAATTCATGTATAGGTATAATAGTCCCATGAAACCTTGACCATTTTGAGGTGGTCATCCAGAACTTAAGATCATCTAGTGCTTGAAGCCTGGTCAGTACTAAATTGGGGTACTGTGCTGTACTGGTATCCAAAGACCACTGGTGATCATAACCCTGACAACCTCTATAAATGACTGTTCAAAGACCAGGGAACTAACCAATGAATCTTGTCAGTTATAATAAAGTGATTTTGTTCAAGACCTACAAACTTGAGTCAGTGAAAGCTGAGTCATTGGATATTCTTTTAAAATTAAAAGATATTGTTTAGCATAGTAGAGCAAAGGAATTTCCCTTGGTCAGCTAAGAGCTTGACTTTTAAAGGGCTCCTAAAGCTTACTGCACTCTGTCATTCTTTCACAAAAATTTCAGCAGACTAGCCACATGTTAGTGTTCAGCAGTCAGAACTGGAGGAGGTGAGTGTTGATTGGCTCAAAGTGTAAACCACTAATTGGTATTGGTGAGTTTCTCTGCCAGTGTTGTGTGTCCTCACTTGTGACTTTTGAAGCATTTTATGCATTTTTTATTTGTTTAATTTATTAATAAAAATTTTCTCCAGGACACTTGAGTTGCACTATGGCATACCAAATCAGTGTTCTAAAGCAGTGCTTTGCAACCAGTATGCCGTGGCACACTGGTTGCCGCCAAAAAGTTTCTAGTGTGCCGCAGTATATTCCCCTTCCTCACTATAAAACAGTAATAACAATTACGGGAAACTGATATTATATAAATGAAAATAAGAAATATAAATTAGTATTGAAAGTTAATAAACGGATACATTAAAGTTCACTATCATTTTCATATATTTATGCAATACTTACGAAACCGTCGCCAGGGCCTGTCTCATTCGGACATGGATAAAATGTTTTGGAGCACATGCATGAGTCATGCAGCGTGATGTGCCCTGAAACAGTCTTGCGCATGTACGAGCACTGGCTGCCGGTGTGTTTTACTGCTACTATGGTTTTTCCTTCAATCATTTGTTAGTAAAACAAAAAAAGTTACTAATACTTTCCTTACACTTATCATGGCAAATATTAGTTTAGTGTGCCACAAGAATTGAACAAATTAAATGATGTGCCATGAAGTAAAAAAGGTTGCGGAGCACTGTTCAAAGGGATAGTACTGTACTAACAAAGTACAATAAGAGTAATACAGTACTGTATGTGTCTGTTAAGTGAATATTGTTCAGCTTGTACCTCTGCATCTTCCAGTAATTACTGTCAGTTCACCATAGTCAGATGAGTGAAATTACATCGTGTTATTTTATGCATTTATTTTGTTATATGGTACACATATGCACACTGTTGTAAGATTATTAATTAGCTACACACTACAGTAATTATCACTAGTGTGTTTTAATTTGTTTGTAGATACAGAAAAGTTTATGTATTTCCCAGTATATTATATGGATTCAGACCATTAATAACAAGGATGGGTTTGCTAAGGTAATGTGTATTTTATTTTAGAATTCAGTGTTTTAAAAAATGTTTCAGGTTGTGATCAAGCAATGTTCCAGCGGGACCTTCGGTGGAGTTTAAGGTCTCATTCAATCTACCGCATGCCGGAAATTGCAGAGAAATTTATTCAGGGACTAGAGGATCATATTGAGGATCCTGTGAAATTAAAATGGACACTACTTTATACTCAGGTGGGTCATACTGTTCTGCACCTGTTGTCATATACAGCTTTCTAGTGGGCCCAATTTAAATTACCCATGTTATGTATTTGCTTAACATCTTTGTGGAGATTTCTAGCAACTGATCTGAGGCATTGCAGGCCTTTTGCTCATTAGTACTGTAATAGATGGACCATTACCGAGTCTGAATGTGTGGTACACAGGAGGAAATTGATGTCATTAATACAGTATTTGATTCTTGATAGAGGGATTACCATCCCATGCATAGTGAACTTTATTTATTTATTTATATTCAATATTGCCCCATCCAGTGGGCACTGACCATGAATTGTCATTACCATCTTCAGAGGGTTTAAAGATAGGAGGAGGGTCTCTGTGATCATTGCTTCAACACAGCAAGGTGTTCAGTGTCAGATTTGCTCCAGCACCCACACCATCACTCAACACTAAACCTCTCCCTGTTGACACCTCACACACCTGTTGTCTCCTTCACTCAGTAGATCCTCTGTCGCCTCTTAGCTGATGTTGTAAATTCTTATAATTGAAATATTACAGGTATTTCATAGCCATTGTTTGTAACCTAATTCCTTCTACTGGGCAGCTCTATAATAGTCCCCACTAGGCAATAGAGTCATCATTCAGTAGACTTTTGATATTGATGGCTGGGGACTAATCTAACACTACTATATTCCATCCATCCCTATAGCAACTATTACCCAAAAGAGGGAGACTGGAAGCTTAGGTTGATATTATAAACAGGAGGTTAAATTTGACCTATATCTATCCTAGTGGGTATACAGTGAGCCCTTCAGCTGAATGGAAGCCATCTTGAATATCAGGTGAAATACCCCATTCAGGACTCCAGACACAACCTGTGAAGAGCAGATGTATCTCTCCAACCAGATGATTTTATTCAGCTCGGAGGGGAACCCGTACACAAAGGGTTAAGTTTTAAGCTGATATTTTAGTGGTGGGGTTACATTACCCTGGTAGACAGTTACTTCAGGTCATCTTATAGGTGGTTTGCTTTACTAGTCAATTTATCCATTCTAATTAGGTGTGTATCTGCAGACAGTGAAAAATTGTGTGACTGCCCGAGGAGGACAGCAAGACTCACTCATCCGTATGTGTCTCAATATAGAAGAACTTCAGCCAAGTCTCATTAAGTTATTGACAGAGAAGCTCCTTGAGATTGCGAATGATGATGAGTAAGTATAGTACAGTTACCATATTTTTGGATGAAAAGTACAGCATAACAATACAGCTTCTTGTATGCATTAAACTGATGTGAACTATGATGAATTTGTGACAAGAATATATATGTACATATACAAATATATTATTATTATTTTTTTGTGTACTGTGAATGTAAATTGAAGATATGAACAAGTCTGTGTATGCATTTCTACTCTTTTTCTTTGCCTTCCCTGTCACTTTCTACACATGTCTAATTGTCTATTAACACTTATTATTTCCCCCTTGTCTATGAGGCTTTTATGTTTAGAATACAGTATTTAAAAAGTCAATTGTGATGTGCCGGTAAGTTTTGTATCACCTTTATATACATTTTCTTAAAAATATAGACTATCTTTACCTAACCTAACCTAATCGTAGCTTTCACTTCCCCCCCAAAATTTTTTTGATGTCAAAAATAAGCCTGATGTTTCAGCACTTGGGATCATATCATGGATTTTGTTCAAATTTCATACAAAAGTACTACTTGACATGCTGGTTAAGGATCTGGGTTCACAATTTAAAAATTTGAGTAATTTGTGCTACGGCCTGGGAAGATATTGGAAGCATAATGTATTTTCTAATGGCAGACCCTGCTGCCATATGGCATCACGAAAATTGTGACCAGGTTGCTGATCTGACTTTCTGTCTCATTTACACACAATTACAGGTCTCAATTGTTTCTCTTACTTGATAACACAACATACAGTACATACAGTTATAGCGTTTCTTACTATTGATATTTTTTTTGTATTTCTTGATAGTTCTTTATTATTATTGTTGTTATTATTATTATTATTATTATTATTATTATTATTATTATTATTATTATTATTATTATTATTATTATGATTATTATTATTATTATTATTATCATCATCATCATTTTCATTATTATTATTATTATTATTATTATTATTATTATTATTATTATTATTACAGTGTTATTATTATTATTGTTATCTTTATTATAAATTTTATTTACTATGAATATTTATTACATTTTCGCCCCCAGACCCCAATGTGGGTCAGTGACCTGTGCCTGGGTGGGTTAATCCCCGTTAAAAAAAAAGGAGAATATTTAAAAAGTTAATTATGCAATCACAAGGCTGTTAAAATATCAATTGCAGATACGTGGGGTTGCAAATAGCGAGGTATTCCTGTAGATGAATAGTAGTGGTCTTCATACTAATATAAGTCAAAGAATGGTACCAGCTCTCATAAAACCAGGTAATTTAATGTTAATCTTCTCATTTGGATGTTTTTCACTAGGAGCAGCAGCCAAGCCAACCTCCCAAATTTAGTGTTGGCCAACCTCAAGTGGCTTGACCACATCATTGACTCGGACACACTCACTGACAAGATCGTGGACATTCTCGAGGGCTCACCGCCCAAGGTAATATGCCGCTAAAGATCTTATACAATTGTTTTTGTGTAATTTTTATACCTTAAGAAACATAAATTGTTTTTCCTCAGTTACATATTCATCTCTTTGCTTGTTCTCCTTCCAGTCCTTACTTTTTTTCACTATTTATTAGTTTATTACTGTTATGACATTTATTGTCTGGTGTTTACATATATGTCACCAATTATATCTCGTCCTCTCTTTCATAATTAGGGAATACATTTTTGGAGGCAGTTTCTTTAGGTAAATCTCTTAATTACAATGATGATTAATTGGATTTACTTGTTTTTTACTGATATTTTTAACACATTTTAAGTTTTTCATGTTAGTGTCTTAAGATTTTCCATTTCAGGTATTTTTTTTTATCCAGTTTTAATATTTCTTAAACCATATTGAGGTAAAATGTGATAGTGATAGGTCCATGTGATGTGATGTGTGTCAGCCTCTACTACCCTCCATTGGCCACACTGACCTTACTTTTCATATTATAGTTACATTACTTATGTAAATGCTGGATGGAGGCATCATGCCTGTACAGTACATCCAGATCTTCAGCCGTTTGCTCTAGAATAGTTGGTATTTGTCTGGCTAATGGGACCACTATATGTACTGGTGACTCTGTATGTCATTTTACACATTTTAAACAGTCCATTTCTTGTTCTTTCATCTCTCTAGTGTTTGTTTCTTGTTTTTCATTGGGATTAGGTCTTGAAATGACAATTTTCATTTATTTATTTTTTTAAACTCAAAACATGTTTCAAACACTGAATTAAATGTTTAAAAAGGTTGGACATTTATTAATATAATTTCCACAATTCAGCCAAGTACACAGGTATGGTTTAGTTGTGATACAGGCATACCATACTGTATAGTGTTGTGTTGCGATCTCAGCAAGTCAGCCACATTATGTTTGTTTATTATTCTTTGTTATCTGTTGATTTTCACAAGTGGAAAATGAACTGAAAAGAAGAGCTTAAAATTCTGTTTATTGTTGAAATGAATAAATAACAAAATGACTTGGTAAATAAAAAAAAAAATTGAAGGTACACTTAAGTTAATCACCTTTTCACCAAACTGTCAGCTGGTGTGGCCGTCAGTTTTATGTGTTTTGAGATTTGTAGATGTTTAATAGTGAAAATACAGGCATCCCAAATTGTGAGAGGGTTACTTTCCTCAACAGTTTCTTGAATCACTCCATAATTAGTACAGTACTAGAAGGAAGGAAGAATAAGAGTGAAGGAAGCACAGCACAGTACTAGAAGGAAGGAAGAATAGGGTGAAGGAAGCACAGTACAGTTGTACCCAGCTTTACGCGGTCAATTGAACCCACAGGGTACCGCGTTAAGTGAAAACCGCGTTAAGTGAACAACAGAACATATGGGACTAATTCCAATAGAGACTGGCCCGACCCCCAAACTCCACTTTTGACGACACACAACTATGTTGTAGTAAAAATTTTATCTTAACTTTATGATGGTATGAACAAACAAGTAATATAGAAGAGGTTAGGTTAGGAAAAATAAAGGTTAAGTTAGGAAAAATAAAGGTTAGGTTAGGAAAACTAAAAGTTAGGTGTAACACTTACGTTAGTAGAAGACACACACTGCGCAACCTTACAGCGCGGCTTGCCCAGGTGGAGGGAGGCGGGAGGGAGGGGAGGGAGGGAGGAGGAGGAGGAGGAGGGAGAGGAGAAGCAGGGCGCAGGCGGGAGCGGGTGGGGCGATTCTAAAAATAGCGTCTCGAGCCGGACACTCTGCACGTATATGGGTAGATGAACCGTGTTAAGTGAAAGTTCGGTTCTGGCGAGGCACCGCGTATATGAGAAATCGCGTTAAGTGAAACCGCGTAAAGCGGGGTACAACTGTACAGTACTGTAATAGAAGGAGGAAGGAAAAGTAGGGTGAAGGAAGCACAGTACAGAAGGAAGGATTAATAGGGTGAAGGAAGCACAGTACAGTACTGTACTAGAAGGAAGGAAAAGTAGGGTGAAGGAAGCACAGTGCTAGAAGTAAGGGGGACGGACTCCCAAGAAGCAGCAGCACAGTTGAATGGAATAAGGGTGTGGCATCAAGTTGCTTTTGTGGTGTCACAATAGTTGGAGTGAGTGGGTGATGGCATGGAAAACACTAAACTTGCATACTTGGACAAGAAAAAATACTCGAGATACAGCAGTACGCTACGTATCTTTTGTACACCTTATGTTTCTTTTTGTAATTTAAATTTATACACTTCAAATGGCCCAGTGAGCAGTGAAGAAACATTTAAATAATTTATCATAGTGATGTTCTTTTGTATACTATAGCTCTAATTTATCTACATTTTTAAACAGTTGATGTAAGAATTGTTTTCATATTGGCTAATGTTAAAATGGAGTGTTATCAGTGATTTTTGTGTTATTTTTAGGTCCAACAAGAGGTGATCTGTTTTGTGCCAAACATTGTAAATGATGCCAACCATCCCAGGATAGCTGAGGTGCTGTGGTGAGTACAGTATGTCTGTTTTATATCTAAATAACCTTAGGTTTATTCGGCCTAGCTATTATCCCATATGTGCAGTGAGTATGTTGGCTAAACGAGTATGGTGGCATTGGGGTTACCGACATATATGAGACTTGTAGAGGCGGTGAAACTTTGTGCTGACATACAGTATTTTATTGTTTATCAGAGGCGGTGAAACATGTGCTGATATACAGTATTTTATTGTTTATCAGAGGCGGTGAAACTTTGTGCTGATATACAGTATTTTATTGTTTATCAGAGGTGGTGAAACATGTGCTGACATGCAGTATGTTATTGCTTATTGTTTATCAGAGCCTGTGAAACTTTGTGCTGACACATTTGTTTTATATACATGTAAGGTGTAGGGAATAACATAACAGTATCTGCAAAGTTTATAATGGTTTTTATTACTGTATGTGGTATTTAATTGTGAATGTGAACCAGATTTATGTGATGAAACTGACTAAGAAAAGAGGCAGGGAGAAATAAATGCTACAGTAGTTAGAATGAAGATAAACTTGAGTCAGAATCAAGATAGAATAGGAGCACTTCAGACACCTGGTTGTGAATGAGTCAGCAAATGGCATATAATGAGAAATGAACTGAATCACAAAGCAGTGGAGGGAAAGAAATAGATGGATTGAGGAGGAGTGTATGGAGAGGGAATCATAGTAAAGGAAGCAAGGAGATAAGTGTACAGTATAGGGGAATCATTTAGTCAGTATTATCAATGTATCGTACAAGAGGAAGGAGAAAATTCAAAGTGACAAAAGTCCATACAGTACTTGAGAACATGTGGTGTAAATAGGACGCAGAGAATAAGATGACACATAAAAATATGGAGGTGTGGAAATGAAAGAAATACTAGACAGGAAGGCTCAGGGTCATTAAAATGGTATGGGCATATTGAGAGGAAGGAAAGTGAATGTTTGGGAAATAAAAAAAAAGTGATTAATAGTTGGATGACAGGAAGGAGAAGGGAGGACCGAGGAGTGAGGGGGATGGATGTGCATGAATGAGTAGAAAAACTATGGTGATAAGTAACTTGTGTAAGGAAGGTCATACTGCTGATGGCTGATGCTGCCTTGTGTGAAATGACTAGGGTAAACCAGGTTGATATTTGGGGCCTCGTTGTAAAGAGGGGCTACCAAAGAAAAGCACATTTATTACACTGATACGAACGAATAAATAACAATGAACGAGAAGAACGTGGAATGTGGAGTTGCTATTGGGTTTGACCGACATGCATTAAATAAAATAATATTCCAAACACATGTACAATACAATAAACCCCCACTCAGTCCAAGGCCCATATGCCGGTGGTCACAAGAGAAGAGAGACATCCTTTTTAATTTTGGGGAGAACCTTCCACATAAGATTATAATTTATCTTGAAAACGAACAATTGATTCTGAAGTCTTATTTTCTGAGGGAGTTGGAGTCAGGAGATTGTATTGTCAGGCAGTGTTTGTGTGGGGGAGAGTCAGGTGAGTGTATTGTCAGGCAGTGTGTGTGTGTCAGATGATTGTATTGTCAGGCAGTGTGTGTGTGTCAGATGATTGTATTGTCAGGCAGTGTGTGGGATTGTCAGGTGAGTGTATTGTCAAGCAGTGTGTGTGTGTCAGATGATTGTATTGTCAGGAAATGTGCACAGTGAAAACCAGTTTCCCAGGAACACAAATTTATGACTGGAATGCAAAAATAAAATACTGTAAACTCAAATGCTGTAGAAGAATCTTTCACCTACGTACAGTACTGTACTGAATTTTGATAAATGAGACACATGGTATGAAAGTTTATCCAGAGGACTGATGGCTATAAATTTTTGTCACCAAGTAAGAGTGTGTTTGTTTCTTCATCCTACATAGTTCATCTTGGCCAGAATATTTCCAGATCAGTGACCTTAGCACCAGTACACTCAGCCACCCCAGCAGGAGGAGGCAAGGAGGGAGGGATACAAAGCACTGCCTTGACTTAGTTAGAAAATATGACTTCAGAATCAGTCCTTCATTTTTAACCGAGTGCCAATGTTGGATGATTCCCATTCCCTTTGTGTTAACCTTTCTATAGGCCTGTGGATGTTTACAAGGAATAGAAAAAAAAAAATTTATAAGGAATAAAAAGAGAAAAATTGTTTCAGGTACATATTTTAATGAGTGTGGAGGATCATTGTAGTAATTTGTGTAGGCTGTGATTAGATTCTGTGCACATTTCCATTCTTAGAGAAGTAGAGAGGCTTGGTCCTGGTGAGAGCCTTCTTGATAGTGCCAGAGCCATCCACCACCATGGTCCTGCTGCTAGAGTGAGTTATCTGCAACACAAGAAACATTAATACAGTACAGTACTGTATTCATAGAGCTGACTGATGCTGGTAAAATTATTATAGAACTTATCGGCATAATTCTCATGTTATCACACTAAATAAAATAAGTTTTACCAGAAAATAATGTGATTTTATTTTGTTGTCTGCTTCAAATAAAGTAAAAACTATACATAAGAAAGACACTTATTAACACAGTACATATTGCACACAATAGTTATCAGATTTGGCTACCACTGTACACACACTCCAGAAAATGTATTTAGGATTTTGTGCGAGACAATATGGCACACTGGACGAAGGATTTTGACAACCCTACAGAAAAAACAGGAGTCGGTGTTCATTTTAAAATGCATTGAACCCCTCCGTAAAGATACTTTTTGGAGCTAGAGTATTGTGTTCTCATAAACCCATTATCTCTATCTAGTGTTTTACCAAGAATAGTTTATCATTATTATTTACATCTCATCACTCATGCAGTAGTGTATTGCATTTACCTTCAAGCATGATGATAGGAACTGCCAAGCTTGTGTCTCCTCGGCTGGTCTTAGAAGAAGGACGAGAAGTTTGTCCTTAGGGTGAGGGTTGAGGAGCGGCGTGATGTCCACTGACAGCCGTTTCCTCACCACCTGAGTGTCACGTTAGATTACTGTACTTAGTAGGTGACACAAATATTTAGTTTGGAATATTACCTAAATCATGTTTTAGATATAGAAGGTTATTACATTTCCTTTTAACCCCTTGTTTATGGGATTCCTTATCTGCTGAATAAAATCATCTGTTGTTAGCCAAATAAAATATTAAAAGTAGTGTCCCTGTAATGAAGGGGTTAAGGAAAAATATTTAATCTAACAAGCAGACCTGACAATCTTCACAGTGGTTCAGTTGAGCATCCTGTAACACCAAAGGTCCCCAAGGTGATAGTTGGCATAAGATGGTAAGGGATCTTTATCATTTGAAAATACTGTATGTATACCGGTATTTTTAATTTATTATAGATAAACAAGTTATTTTGTGTTTTAAATAATGAAGTACATGTAGTTCATGGAGAATCATTGAAGAACGTGTTATGTCCATCATCTACAGTATTTACACACACACACCATAAATTAATTTGAAGCTGACGTATAATTGTAGTTTGAAAAAAAATAAAAATATCTACAAGTAATTCACCTTGTGGAGATCATCAGATGTATCGGAAGTGTATTCATCCTCGTCCTCATCCAGTAGCGTTGTGATTTCCTCCGTCTCGTCCATATTGAGGGTAATGTGATTATGTGTCTTCTCCACCTCCTTCTGTGCCATTTGTCTCTCTGGTTCATTCTTTTGTATATTTTCTCTCTTCTGTTTTTGTGCTGTCTCTATTTTGTTGTTGACTTGTAGGCATCCTTGACTTTCTTGGTTAATGCTACGACTGGGGTCCCTCCTGACGTAATTTTTGGGTGATGCGGGAAGGCTGGTGGGATTATTGGCTTCGGCTATGTTGCTATGGTCGGGCAGAGGTAGTGTGTTTACCCTTGTTAGGCTAAATCCTTCCCTTGTATCGCCGTTTGTTTGGGTCTCATCTGAAATAAGGCAGGACGATTTATTATTACTGAGTGGCTTGGAGGGGAAGGGGGGCTGAGAAACCAATCATGTGAAGTCTATAAAAACACAAGTAATATCCACTTACAGTTACTATAATCAGACAAGTAATAACAACTTAATCACTATAATCAGACTAGTAATAACAACTTACTCACTATAATCAGACAAGTAATAAGAACTCAAGTCACTATATTCAGACAGGTAATATCCATCACAAGATGATTAAATAGAGGTAGTAAACAAGAAAATTTACGTATATTTACACTATCAGCATTTTACCACATAACATGAAGAGTGTAGCTATTTATGGGTACAGTAATTAGATTAAATGAATTTTTAGTATTTCCTCTATAAATAGTCACCAAGTACTGTAATTACGTACAATTGTCCTGTGAGCAGTAGCCAGTGTAATGAATCGGTCTTCCTTTTTACCACACACTGCCAGTCAGGCCACTAATCACCCAGATAGCCCAGTTTTTCCTCATTTACTCTTTAGTTTTATGTGAAAAAACAAAAGGCAACACTATTATTCTCTTATTCTTTATTTATACGTATACAGTATATGTGCTAATAACTTTGAGCTGAAGTGTTGAAAGATGAAGAGGTAGATTGAAGAAGTGGAGGGTTAAGTCAGCTAGTAGGTGTATGCAGTTACTGTACCAGCATCTTGGAACACAAAATAATCTTTGATATTGAGGACAAAGTTTTCATTCTTCACTACTGCATTTGTTGCATGAAAAATATTGTGAGCTGGTTCGCTAGTAATTTTTCATTAAACCAAATAGAAGTTCTCATGAGTTCTCCAGTGAAGTGAGAGTAGATGAGCAACTTTTGGCTCCAGAATAAAAAGTGGAGTAGTACGATCATTGTGTTTATTGTCAGGATTGTAACTTTAAATTAGTGAAGGAAATTTATATACGTACTGTACTTGTCATTCCATTCTGATGTTTAAAACCAGAAACAATTTGAACCTCTGGTAGAATACAAATACCACATACACTGTAGTTAAAATCTGCCTCTTCAGAATGAATTATTAATTAACCTCAAAAGGATGAAGTAACTAAAATTCTTTATATCGGACAAGTAATATATTCAAAGTTTGGTATTAAAAATGTTGCCGTACAAACTCTAAGGTAGAGTCTTCCAAATACTATACACAAATTGGAGCATGATACTTGTGAGTCTACAGTTAATCTACTGGGTACAGGTATATGTTACCTTTGTGTGATGGTGGTGACTCTGTGCTGTCCGGGCTGTGGATACGTTCAAGTATGATCCTCGGCGGAACATTTGTACGTGGGACTTTTTCTATACCGTTGAGTACCAGGTTGCATTCCCTTATGTGCGTCCAGTGCGTGAGGTAAAACACGAGGTACGTCCCCATCTGTTGAGAGAAATGGAGGTAGATCGGTGGTTTGGGGGTTAAGCAAGATAGGTTTAGGTTCTGTTGTGCATTGGTTTGCCATTATTACTTTGAAGATGTCGAGTGATGTGTCATACACGTGTGAACTGTCATGCACGTGTAAAGTGTCATACAGTTGTGAATTGTCATGCAAGAGTGAAGTGACAAACAGAAGTGAAGTAGCATACAGAAGTGAAGTGTCATGCAGGTGTGAAGTGACCTACAGGTGTCACTATGTAGTTGTATGTAAGTTCAGAGTACAGACGGGGGAATGGAAGAAATGTACCCTGACATCCAGTGACTGAGGGGTAAAGGAATAACATAAAAGACTTGTATTTGTAAATGTTATATCAGTTTCTTGAATGTGAAAGGATTATGATAAGTACAGTTGATAGTTTGTGTTCATAGACCAGGAACAGTGCTAATTGTACAAAGGTTTCTGTGTCATATGTGTGGAAAGAAAAAAGTAGATATCTGTACCGTATAAAAACAAAGGGGAAAAAAAATAAAATAAAAATAAAAATGCTCATGTAGAAAAAAATGAAATGAATAATTTAGATATAGAGGATGTACAGTATTGTGAAACAAAAGATGTTTTCTGCTGTGTTTGTTTGAGTGGGAAAAGTTTCTCTTGTCTCCCATTAGAAACAAATACTTAGACAGAAATTGTGTACTGAAGTTATGGTACTTTAGGGAAACTGACTTACCACATTCATTTAATATCCTGGATACTTATATCTGACCACAAAAGGTGTTGTAAGGGTCTTTTTATGAATGTTCAAACACAATTATTCATTAAGGGAAGGAAAGAACTTTAATAAGGGACAGGTTGGTCATTTTTTGGTTTACATAAAGTCAAAGCATATCTTACCCTCTACAGGGAAACCCCCATATAAAGGACTTTTATCTCTATATAATCCATTAGGTGGGGGTTTCATATATAATGGACCCTTGATATAACAGAATTTCCTCTCAATATAATCATTAAATAGAGGTTTTGCTCTATACAGTATGTCTAAATATGCAATGACATCCCTTACCTGTAGAGTGGTGTGTTTGGTGGGTGTTTCACCAGGGGTATGGGTATGGGATGCGTGGCCACGTATACGCATGATCCTCGGTGCTGGAAGTCGCACCATACCTTGGCAAGACACAATCTGACAGTAATGATAAACAACGTTAGACTAGAATGACAGTACAGGTGTTAGTTATTAGTACAGTATTGGTATTAGCAATTCTGATTTTCCTGTCTGGTATAATTTGTGAAGACATCAAGAAGAGACATGGCTCGGTAAAATGAAATCCTAAGAGGCAGAACTGCAGCTTGAGTTTCATTATAATTATGAACTATACTGTACTGTACTGTGCTGTCTGCTCCTTTCATTGGGTTAAAATGGGAAAGATAGAGTGCTTATGTTTTATTCTTTATTTTTGCTGTCTTAAATTTTATCAAGACAGTTAAATTTATTGGTGATGTAATGGATAATGTTTATTGGTCTTATTGGTGGTGTCATGATCTTATACTGTAATTGGTGCACGGGGTCCCCTCTGAGCTGAATAAAATTGTCCGGCATTAGCCAAATATAATATTAAAAGTGGCGTTCCCATAGTAAAGGGGTTAAGAGGGACAGAATGAAATTTTGTTGAGTGTTAAAAAAGTTAATCTGTGAGCCAGTTTTCACCAGTGGAGAGAGAATGTCAGCTGTAAAAGGGAAGTACCGTAATTGATACAAGGGTCCAGATTTTCAGATACAGGTACAGTACTTACATTAGATGTTCCTTAGCTAAAGTTAAAGGAGTACTTACTGTATATCTAAACTGTTTCCATTAATCCCTGATACAAAGTGACAACCAAACTGAACTGAGAGACTTTTTATTATATGTATGTGTTTTCTCATTTCTACTTAATGGATAAATGTGAAGTATGAATTTCTGTGAATAATCTAGACCTATACTATAAGAGTAAAGTACTGTTCAGGAGTGCTAAAGTGAAAATGTTACTGTACAGTCACCCACAAAAGTCCTGTTACCTCTCATCCTGAACCACAAATCCTGAGATTCAGATTTGTGAATCTGAAGCAGTTATGGACAGAATAATGCATCAGAGTGACTTCAGGTGTCTGAATCTCAGGTTCATTGGCATAGCAGAGAACCGACAGGACTTTTATAGGTGACTGTTCCAGGAAGTGGAGTCAATGTACCTGTGAGCGATGATGGTTGTAGTAGCATCCCAAGGTACGAGAAAGAGCCTCAAACACACACAGAGACTTGAGATGTGGGGCATTGAGACATACCACACGAGTACTGACGGGCATCACTTCAAGGTGCTCCATGCTCCTTATACTGTAGGTGTCATATACTGAAGGAATAATTTTCAGTTGATGCAAATGCTGGGGCTGATATACACAAACAAAACAGATGTGTATAAATATTTCTGCTAAAATTTTTCTGTAGTTTGGCTTGTTGTGTTCTTATTTTTGTTGTTCTCTTATGAGGGTCCATGTGGCCTCCTTATATTAAAAGTCTTTGGGGATTCATCGCTGAGCTCTGGTACAGTTAGTGTCGTGGTCAATTATGATTTCTGGGATCACAAGTTGAGATCAAATCTTTGATAAAATTGTGGAACCAAATGAAGCACAACTCTTAGTAGACTGTAGATTTATTGTTGTTTCTTTTCAACACATCTTCAAACACATCCGGTATACAGGGAATTATATTTTGTTGGTGTTGCTCTATATTTTGCAACTGAAGATTGCACTTGGGATTATAATTATGAAAATATTAAAGTTCGTTTACTGCTTTCAAAGTTTTTTTTAATACTGTACCATACTGTATACAGTATATAGTACAATGTTGCTTCAGTGACACTTTTGTTTCAGTGGTCCTGTCCAGTATAAATTGATCACCTCACCTAATAATATAGATAAATTTTCTACCATTTTAAGAAATACATCTGCTTCAACATACTGTAATTCCTATTGATTGAAGAAGAATCAATTATTATTTTTTTTTTAAACAAACTGCAAATATATTTGCTAAGAAGGAAAGCACCATACAGTATTGCAAAGGCTTATTTTACAGTCTATATTCACATCTCTTAAAGCAACTGACACCTCTAGTTGTTCCATACCAACAACAACAAATATAAATAGCTGGGTGACTTGTGTTGTCACTAGGTATGATACCTTTACTACTCTATAGTACAGTACTAAGCATCCCTGCCAAGTTGTCCAGGACAACTCTGCTTCCACAGGTTAACTTGGCCTATGGTAGGTCTCTTGGGTGGTTCTGTGAGGAGTGGCATTAAAGGGGTTACATGTTCTTTATTTATAATTTTAACCACTTATCAGATTACTAGCTGCTTGGGTGGCTGGCTGGCCTATCCAGTGTTAGTACAGGAGGAAACCAGAGTCTGGGAAACCTGTGATGGATGGTAGTGAGGGTCACACTGGGTAACACCTTTTGGCGGTTTTATTACTTTTGGTGTAGAATATAAAAGTTAGGTGTTCTTGGTTGAAGTGAGGTGTGTAGAGAGCAAAACATGGCACCAAAGGTAGTTATCACGGTGTTCTCACCCAGATATCTGACCATTTTGATTATGGTATCAGAGGAATGTGGAGAGTGGGAGGGACACGGGTAGGTAGCTGTCTGTCGGTGATGTTATGTACATATCTGAATGAGGTGAAAGATAAGATAGTGGTTGAAAGTGTCAGGTGGATTATTAGAGAAAGTGTGTAATATAATTGTAATTGGTGATGTGAGGACACACACACACACACACTCAAGCACATCTGCACTTGATAATTTTAGTTTTGTGTTCATATCTTTCAACATTTGCTACTACAGTAGCATTCCTCTTTTGTCCATACTGAAACTATAAATTGTTTCAGGTGACATTGAGTTACCTTCACCTGAAACTTAACTTAAGAAATTAGTTTCCCAAGGGAGTATGACCCCAGTTGCTTCACTGCCAGACACATGACGAAAATGTTTCAGGCCAGTGGAGAATTAGAGAGGAATGAGTGAAGGATAGGAACATCAGGTTAGCAAAAGGAAGGTGTTGAAACTTGAATGGTCCCTTGGCAAAGTCTTGAACAAGGATCAATAGTGTTAATTACAGTAGTGAGCTTCACAAACTACAGCCATATAACCATCTGTGACACAGCCCACAAGATGGTGGTGTTGTGTAATATTTTTGCAAGATACTGTTGTGTCACCAGGAAAACTTGTGTACTCGTAGTGATGTATTCATCACTGAGCAAATACCTGTCTGCATTTACACAACAAATTGTTTATTCTGAAGTTTATAATCAATTTTAAGAAAATATGCACAGTGTAAGTTTTTATGGTGAGAGGTGATGTGGTATTAAGGTTACAGCAACACTGAAGTACTGTAACTGTATATGATACAATATAGCACCAAGATTATTGTAAGGAAACACTAGAATGGATCATTACAATCTAAAGCATATAGGAACAAAAAAGGGATACAGAAGATGGCCCATAGTAACTTCAGCCCATTGACCTCGATCCATTTAGTGATTTCAGTCAATCGTAATATGGACAGAGATCATCCACAATAAAACGTGGGCATAGCCAGGAATTTTCGGGAGGGGGTTGGGGGTAGTGGTGATATGTGTGAGGGTGGCAGCTGTGGCCCGATGAAATCTGTCAACTATGTCTTCTATCAAGGATGTGTGGATATGTCCTTATTTTAACTCTTCACATGTGTGTGTGTGTGTGTGTGTATGATCATTAATTTCACTACAATTACATTTCTAACCTCCAAAATTGTGGTGATTGCAAATAAAAGGGTAAAGGGACATAGAAATAACCTAACTTAACTATTGATGGTGATCTCGGCCCTTATTATGATTGGACCAGAGTTACCATGGGCCATCTTCACTGGCACGCCCTCATAGACCTGTGTTTGCAGTGCCATTTGGAACTACTGTACTGTACAGTATTATGATAATTCACTGTCATTCATAGCAACGTACTCTTGGCCTGTAATATTGTAAGTATGGAGTGATATTGACGTGACAAATCATTTACGTGGTCCAAACTGCTTAATCAGTGATATTTTATAAAAGTGATATCAGAGTCTGTCTTCCCAATAATTAACACCTGTTTTTGAAGCACTTAGAAAGAATGGTTGGGAAGTCAAAGGGTATAGATGCGGTTGGAGCAGAAAATATTGATTGTTCATGGTTGAGAATAATATTATGTTAGGAATGCAGTATGACTGGTGTAATGGTATGTGTCAAGGTGAACACTGCTGTGTGTGGTGGTAGTGTGTGATGGTGATGTTGGTGTGTGATGGTGGTGTGGATGTGTGCTGGTGTGTAGTGGTGTAGATGCATGTGAGTCGTGGTGTAGATGCATGTGAGTCGTGGTGTTGTTGGTATGTGGTGGTGGTGTATGATTGTGATATGTGGTGGTGGTGTGGTGGTGTGGGTGTGTGGTAGTGGTGTGGGTGTGTGGTGGTGTAGATGTGGTGGTGTGGGTGTGTGGTGGTGTAGATGTGGGTGTGGTGGTGTAGGTGTGGGTGACTGGTGGTGGTGGTGTGGGTATGTGTGTGTGGTGGTGGTTGTGGGTGTGTGTTGTGGTGGTGGTGTGGGTATGTGTGTGGTGGTGTGGTGTAAGTGTTTGTGTGATGGTGGTGTAAGTGTTTTGGTGGTGGTGGTGTTGTGTGGTGATGGTGTAGGAGTTTGTGCAGTGGTGATGTCTTGTGTTTGTGTCGTGGCATGTGGGGGGGTATTGGTGTAGCTGTGTAGTGGTGGTGATGGTGTAGGTGCTTTTGTGTTGATGGTGTATGTGTGGTATTGGTGTTGATGTGTAGTGGTGGTATAGGTGTGTGGTGATGATGTGGTGTTTGTGTGGGTTTAGTAGTGGTTTGAAGTGATGTAGGTCTGTGTGGCGATGGTGGTGAGGTGTAGGTGTGTGGTGGTGGTGGGTGTGGTGTGTGTGGTGGTGGTGTGGGTGTGTGGTGGTGGGTGTGGGTGTGTGGTGGTGGTGTGGGGTGTGTGGTGGTGGTGTGGGTGTGGTTGGTGGTGGTGTGGTGTGTGGTGGTGGTGTGGGTGTGTGGGTTGGGTGTGTGTGGTGGTGGTGTGGGTGTGTGGTGGTGGGTGTGGGTGTGTGGTGGTGGGTGTGGGTGTGGTGGTGGTGTGGGTGTGTGGTGGTGTGGGTGTGTGGTGGTGTGGTGTGGGTGTGTGTGTGTGGTGGTGTGGGTGTGTGTGGTGGTGGGTGTGGTGTGTGGTGGTGGTGTAGGTGTGTGGTGGTGTTGGTGTGGTGTGGTGGTGGTGTGGGTGTGTGTGGTGGTGGTGTGGTGTGTGGTGGTGGTGTTGGTGTGTGGTGGTGGTGTGGGTGTGTGTGGTGGTGTGTGGGTGTGTGGTGGTGGTGTGGGTGTGTGTGGTGGTGGTGTGGTGTGTGGTGGTGGTGTGGGTGTGTGGTGGTAGTGTGGTGTGTGGTGGTGGTGTGGTGTGGGTGGTGTGGGTGTGTGGTGGTGGGTGTAGTGTGTGGTGGTAGTGTGGAGTGTGTGGTGGTGAGGTGGTGTGTGGTGGTGGTGTAGGTGTGTGGTGGTGGTGTAGGTGTGTGGTGGTGTGGGTGTGTGGTGGTGGTGTGGGTGTGGTGGTGTGGTGTGGTGGTGGTGTGGGTGTGTGTGGGTGGTGGCGTGGGTGTGGTGGTAGTGTGGGTGTGGTGGTGTGTGGGTGTGGTGGTGGGTGTGGGTGTGTGTGGTGGTGGCGTAGGTGTGGTGGTGGTGTGGGTGTGGTGGTGGTGTGGGTGTGGTGGTGGTGTGGGTGTGTGTGGTGGTGTGGGTGTGGTGGTAGTGTGGTGTGGTGGTGGTGTGGGTGTGTGGTGGTGGTGTGGGTGTGTGGTGTGTGTGGTGTTGGTGTGTGTGGTGGTGGTGTGGGTGTGTGGTGGTGGTGTGGGTGTGGTGGTGTGGTGGTGGGTGTGGTGGTGGCAGGTGTGGGTGGTGGTGTGGGTGTGGTGGTAGTGTGGGTGTGTGGTGGTGGTGTGGGTGTGTGGTGGTGGTGTAGGTGTGTGTGGTGTGTGGGTGTGTGGTGTAGTGTGTGGTGGTGGTGTGTGGTGTGGTGGTGTGTGGGTGTGGTGGTGGTGTGGAGTGTGGTGGTGGTGTGGGTGTGTGGTGGTGGGTTGGTGTGGTGGTTGTGTAGGTGTGGTGTGGTGGTGTGGGTGTGTGTGGTGGTGGCGTGGGTGTGGTGGTAGTGTGGGTGTGGTGGTTGTGTGGGTGGGTGGTGGTGTGGGTGTGTGTGGTGGTTGTGGAGGTGTGGTGGTGGTGCGGTGTGTGGTGGTGGCGTGGGTGTGGTGGTGAGTGTAGGTGTGTGGTGGTGTGTGGTGTGTGGTGGTGGTGTGGGTGTGGTGGTGGTGTGGGTGTGTGGTGGTGTGGGTGTGTGGGTGGTGGCGTGGGTGTGGGGTGGTGGTGTGGTGGTGGTGGTGTGGGTGTGTGGTGGTGTGGGTGGGTGGTGTGGGTGTGTGGTGGTGGTGTGTGGTGGTGGGTGTGGGGTGTGTGGTGGTGGTGTGGGTGGGTGGTGTGGGTGTTGTTGGTGGTGGTGTGGGTGGGTGGTGTGGTGTGTGGTGGTGGTGTGAGGTGTGTGGTGGTGGTGTGGGTTTGTGGTGGTGATGGTGTGTGGTGGTGGGTGTGGGTGGGTGGTGTGTGGGTGTGGTGGTGTGGTGTGTGGTGTGTGGGTGGGTGGTGTGGGTGTGTGGTGGTGGTGTAGGTGTGTGGTGGTGGTGTGGGTGGGTGGTGTGGGTGTGTGGTGTGGGTGTGTGGTGGTGGTGTGGGTGTGTGGTGGTGGTGTGGGTGTGTGGTGGTGTGGTGTTTGGGTGTGTGTGGTGGTGGTGTGGGTGTGTGTGGTGGTGTGGGTGTGTGGTGGTGGTGTGGGTGTGTGGTGTGGGTTTGTGGTGGTGGTGTGGGTGTGTGGTGGTGGTGTAGGTGTGTGGTGGTGGTGTGGGGGTGTGTGGTGGTGGTGTGGGTGTGTGGTGGTGGTGTGTGGGTGTGGTGGTGGTGTAGGTGTGTGGTGGTGGTGTGGGTGTGTGTGGTGGTGAGTGTGGGTGTGTGGTGGTGGTGTGGTGTGTGGTGGTGGTGTGGGTTTGTGGTGGTGGTGTGGGTGTGTGGTGGTGGTGTGGGTGTGTGGTGGTAGTTGGGTGTGTGGTGGTGGTGTGGGTTTGTGGTGGTGATGGTGTGTGGTGGTGGTGTGGGTGGGTGGTAGTGTGGGTGTGTGGTGGTGTGGGTGTGGTGGTGTGGGTGGGTGGTGTGGGTGTGTGGTGGTGGTGTGGGTGTGTGGTGGTGGTGTGGTTGGGTGGTGTGGGTGTGTGGTGTGGGTGTGTGTGTGGTGGGTGGTGTGGGGTGTGTGGTGGTGGTGTAGGTGTGTGGGTGGTGGTGTGGGTGTGTGGTGGTGGGTGTGGGTGTGTGGTGGTGGTGTGGGTGTGTGGTGTGTGGTGGGTGTGGGGTGTGTGGTGGTGGGTTGGTGTGTGGTGGTAGTGTAGGTGTGTGGTGGTAGTGTGGGGTGTGTGGTGTAGGTTTGTGGTGGTGGTGTAGGTGTGTGGTGGTGGTGTAGGTGTGTGGTGGTGGTGTGGGTGTGTGGTGGTGGGTGTAGGTGTGTGGTGGTGGGGGTGTGTGGTGGTGGTGTGTAGGTGTGTGGTGGTGGTGTAGGTGTGTGGTGGTGGTGTAGGTGTGTGGTGGGTGGGGTGTAGGTGTGTGTGGTGGTGGTGTGGTGTGTGGTGGTGGTGTAGGTGTGTGGTGGTGGTGTAGGTGTGTGGTGGTGGTGTGGGTGTGTGGTGGTGGTGTGGGTGTGTGGTGGTGGTGTAGGTTTGTGGTGGTGATGGTGTGTGTTTTTATATCATGTTGGGCAAAGTTTTGTTCATGCTAGATTACGTTAGATTATGATTTAGAAAACAATAGTGAGAAAATTGCTGAGTATATTATGGAAATTAATGCACCTCACGTACACAGGGATGTTTGTTGTGTACATGGAAAACCTCAGGTTGTTGTCAATACATCTGTCGTGCACACAACACTAGTCTCAATGTTATACTGTACTTGTTTAGTGGGTAAGTTGGCACCCAGGATGGGCTGGCTGCCACCTGCATGATAACACAGATACAATATCACAGTTACCCTGCTCGCTCCTCGTAAATATTGGCGAGATGAAAGCTTCCTGCGTAATTTTGTCGCTGTTTTGGCTCTCCTGAGCTTCTCTCTTGTACAAAATATACTTTTTAAAGAGGCACTACCAGGTTACCTGGCGCTCACCCACTACCAACTGATGTTGATTTGTCGTGTTAACAAGGTTGATAATGACGTTGGCTAGTGCAGTAATCCGGGATGTGGGCAACTAACGCCACAGGTTTAGATACCCACACCAGACCATCAGTAACGCACCATATCTTCACTTCACACAACGTACCTCACACCACCACTTGTTTACATCACCGCGCAAGCACCACTACACTCCTTCACCCGTTTCGATCTTTGGTTCTTTGTGACAGTTAAAGGGGTGTTACTGCAACAGGTGGCTCAGTGGCGCTAAAGCAAGACACGGGGAGGAGAGTGCCAAGGACGGGGAGAGTGATGGGATGGACGCTGTAAGGTGGAGGCCAGCCTGCACAACACTGTTGATCTGGTTCATCTTAGACCACTTGATACTGATGAATAAGCTCATTGTGGGGCCACTCAGTCAGCCGGGCCTGGGGGCGTCGCCGTCGGGGCCACTCAGTGCGCTTTACCCTCACACTATGATATAATGCTCATTCTCACTCATACCTCTGTACTTTAGTCAACCTCACTCAGCAACAACAGCTGTACACATGACATTACAACAACATTACCCGAACAAAAAACTACTAAATAAACCCACGTAAACCTAAACCTGATGTAACAAATTGGATATACAAAGCAAATTGGAAAATATTTTCCGCATGTGTAGTGTATGTACAGTTGTATAAGCTTTATTTTATGTTGTACAGTAATTGAAAGACGGCGGCACCCACACGCAGAGGTTTTAAAAAGTCCAACTATAACACAAACACAACTCTGGGATCGTAATTACCGCACGTCATTATGTACGTAAAAAAAACCCATTTAATTCTCCAGACCGTTGCAGTATGACCAAGAACTTGCTTATCACACTTTAACTGTCTGTGTGTGGAGCTGAACGAAGACAGCTGAATTGCTGATGACATTTTCAGGTGTAAATGGCCAGGTTAAGAATTTAATTTATATACTGTGCCCGTTTTTTTTATATTAAAGACACCTGATGCAATACTGTTGATCATATGACAGTAACCACACTTGTGCTTTATAACTAGATACTATACTTGTACTTATATTGCGAAATAAATCGTGTTAAATCTGTCAGTCACGCGTATGTCAAGACTGGCAGCCATGACGTAGCAAGTAGGAGGGCCACGGGTCTCAGGACCGCCCTTCTCTCTCTCACCGTGAGACGCGCAGTTTGGGATTCTCAAACATTCATACAATATTTTCCGCCGTCCTGACTTAAATAGATAAAAGAATGCATCTATTAACGGTGTCATATCAAAGTAGTTTCAGCGCAATCTTGACCTTTTTTTTCGGAAATCAAGGATGTCTATGTCCAGCTTAAAGAAAAAAAAAACAATCTTAGGAACTATTAAGAATCATGGAGGTTGTACGTGCACGTTCGTAAATTATGGTTCTTACAATTTAAATTATTGGTAATTGAAGATTTAGGAATGTTCTGAACTGGTTAACTTATGCTAAAACACGAAAACAACCTCCAAACATTGCAAAACATGAAAACAACATCCAAATAATCGAAAACAAGAAAACAATTGCAACACGCTTAAACGGAAAAAACAAAGGATAACTTCCAATAACATAACATTATGCTGTCACTCGACCTTAATTATTGTAGATACGCTAGGAAATGAAGTACTGTACATTGCAGTAAATTTTCTACCATATTTTTCTCTCTTAGTTGGCTAGATGAAAATATATATATATATATATATATATATATATATATATATATATATATATATATATATATATATATATATATATATATATATATATATATATATATATATATATATATATATATATATATAAAAAGAAAATCAAGTAACAAACTATAAACTCCCTCACGTAATGATGGCGTAGGCCATGTCATATATTACTAAGTGTCCAGGGAGATTTGCCCACAACTGGACATTAATTTACATTTTTATTTACGATCAATATTCACGGTGAGAACCTTCGAACCTTTGTTGATCTGGAAGCTATGATTTGAAAGGGTATAACAACCCATGGTCTTATTACTGTACCCATGGACTTATAACTGAGCCCATGGATTTATGACCACCCACGACCTTATAACAACCCATGACCTTATAACTGAAACCAGCTTCTAATTGAACCGACAGTCTTATAACTGAACCCACAGTCTTATAACTGAACCCACAGACTTATAACTGAACCCTCTACCTTATAACTGAACCCACAGACTTATAACTGAACACTCTACCTTATAACTGAACCCACAGACTTATAACTAAACACTCTACCTTATAACTGAACCCACAGACTTATAACTGAACACTCTACCTTATAACTGAACCCACAGACTTATAACTGAACACTCTACCTTATAACTGAACCCACAGACTTATAACTGAACCCTCTACCTTATAACTGAACCCACAGACTTATAACTGAACACTCTACCTTATAACTGAACCCACAGACTTATAACTAAACACTCTACCTTATAACTGAACCCACAGACTTATAACTAAACACTCTACCTTATAACTGAACCCACAGACTTATAACTGAACACTCTACCTTATAACTGAACCCACAGACTTATAACTGAACACTCTACCTTATAACTGAACCCTCTACCTTATAAGTGAACCAACAGACTTATAATTAGAACACTCTACCTTATAACTGAACACTCTACCTTATAACTGAACCCACAGACTTATAACTAAACACTCTACCTTATAACTGAACCCACAGACTTATAACTAAACACTCTACCTTATAACTGAACACTCTACCTTATAACTGAACACTCTACCTTATAACTGAACCCTCTACCTTATAACTGAACCCTCTACCTTATAACTGAACCCACAGACTTATAACTAAACACTCTACCTTATAACTGAACACTCTACCTTATAACTGAACACTCTACCTTATAACTGAACACTCTACCTTATAACTGAACCCTCTACTGCTTATAACTGAACCCTCTACCTTTATAACTTGAACCCACGAACATAACTAAACACTCTACCTTATAACTGAACCTCTACCTTATAACTGAACACTCTACCTTATAACTGAACACTCTACCTTATAACTGAACCACAGACTTATAACTGAACACTCTACCTTATAACTGAACCACAGACTTATAACTGAACACTCTACCTTATAACTGAACCACAGACTTATAACTGAACACTCTACCTTATAACTGAACCACAGACTTATAACTGAACACTCTACCTTATAACTGAACCACAGACTTACAACTGAACACACTACCTTATAACTGAACCACAGACTTATAACTGAACACTCTACCTTATAACTGAACCCACAGACTTATAACTGAACACTCTACCTTATAACTGAACCACAGACTTATAACTGAACACTCTACCTTATAACTAAACACTCTACCTTATAACTGAACCCACAGACTTATAACTAAACACTCTACCTTATAACTGAACCACAGACTTATAACTGAACACTCTACCTTATAACTGAACCCACAGACTTATAACTAAACACTCTACCTTATAACTGAACCATAGACTTATAACTGAACACTCTACCTTATAACTGAACCCACAGACTTATAACTGAACACTCTACCTTATAACTAAACCCACAGACTTATAACTGAACACTCTACCTTATAACTGAACCACAGACTTATAACTGAACACTCTACCTTATAACTGAACACTCTACCTTATAACTGAACACTCTACCTTATAACTGAACACACTACCTTATAACTGAACCACAGACTTATAACTGAACACTCTACCTTATAACTGAACCACAGACTTATAACTGAACACTCTACCTTATAACTGAACCACAGACTTATAACTGAACACTCTACCTTATAACTGAACCCACAGACTTATAACTGAACACTCTACCTTATAACTAAACACTCTACCTTATAACTGAACCACAGACTTATAACTAAACACTCTACCTTATAACTGAACCACAGACTTATAACTAAACACTCTACCTTATAACTGAACCCTCTACCTTATAACTAAACACTCTACCTTATAACTGAACCACAGACTTATAACTGAACACTCTACCTTATAACTGAACCACAGACTTATAACTGAACACTCTACCTTATAACTGAACCACAGACTTATAACTAAACACTCTACCTTATAACTGAACCACAGACTTATAACTAAACACTCTACCTTATAACTGAACCACAGACTTATAAATGAACACTCTACCTTATAACTAAACACTCTACCTTATAACTGAACCACACACTTATAACTGAACACTCTACCTTATAACTGAACCCACAGACTTATAACTAAACACTCTACCTTATAACTGTACCACAGACTTATAACTGAACCCTCTACCTTATAACTGAACCACAGACTTATAACTGAACACTCTACCTTATAACTAAACACTCTACCTTATAACTGAACCACACACTTATAACTGAACACTCTACCTTATAACTAAACACTCTACCTTATAACTGAACCCACAGACTTATAACTGAACACTCTACCTTATAACTGAACCACAGACTTATAACTGAACACTCTACCTTATAACTGAACCACAGACTTATAACTAAACACTCTACCTTATAACTGAACCACAGACTTATAACTAAACACTCTACCTTATAACTGAACCACAGACTTATAAATGAACACTCTACCTTATAACTAAACACTCTACCTTATAACTGAACCACACACTTATAACTGAACACTCTACCTTATAACTGAACCCACAGACTTATAACTAAACACTCTACCTTATAACTGTACCACAGACTTATAACTGAACCCTCTACCTTATAACTGAACCACAGACTTATAACTGAACACTCTACCTTATAACTAAACCACAGACATAACTAAACACTCTACCTTATAACTGAGAACCCTCTACCTTATAAATTGAACCCGGCAGACATAATTAGAACACTCTACCTTATAACTGAACACTCTACCTATAACGAGACCCCACGGACTTATAACTAAACACTCTGCCTTATAGCTGAACCCACAGACTTATAGCTAGGCATATATTTATAACTACGACACTCTACATGGCACAGACATACTTATAACTGAACCCTCTACCTTATAACTGAACCTCTACCTTATAGCTGAACCCACAGACTTATAAACTAAACACTCTACCTTATAACTGAACACTCTACCTTATAACTGAACACTCTACCTTATAACTGAACACTCTACCTTGTAACTGAACCACAGACATATTTGAACCTCTACATATAACTTCAGACCACAGACTTATAACTAAACACTCTACCTTATAACTGAACCTCTACCTTATAACTGAACACTCTACCTTTACAACTGAACCAAGACTTATAACTAGACACTCTGCCTTATAACTGAACACTCTACCTTATAACTGAACACTCTACCTTATAACTGAACCACAGACTTATAAACTGGACGCTCTGCACTTATATACTGAACCACAGACTTATAACTGAACACTCTACCTTATAACTGAACCACAGACTTATAACTGAACACTTCCTGGCTGAACCTGGACTTATAACTGAACACTCCCACCTTACTTAATGGCATCTTGCCTTATAACTGAACCACAGACTTATAACTAAACCTTCCTACCTTATAGCGGAACCACGGGCTTGCCTTTGAGACGCCGCATAACTGAACACGGGCTTTATAACTAAACACTCTACCTTATAACTGAACCATAGACGCCAGCTGAGACCTCTCATTATAACTGAACCCACAGACACAACTGAACACTCTCTACCTTATAACTAAACCCACAGACTTATAACTGAACACTCTACTACCTTATAAGCTGAACCGGATATAACTGGGCATCTACCTTATAACTGAACACTCTACCTTATAACTGAACACTCCTGCCTTATAGCACAGGGGCCACGGGCTTATAATAACTGAACACTCTACATATAGCTGAACCACAGACTTATAACTGAACACTCTACCTTATAACTGAACCACAGACTTGCAACTGAACACTCTACCTTATAACTGAACCCACAGACATAACTGGACACTCCTACCTTACTGGCTTCAAACGCCATACGCCGCTGGAACCGAGCAGCTGAGCGCCACGCCCCTTAGCTGAACCACAGACTTGCCAACTAAACGCTCTGCACATAGCTGGGGCCATACCTTATAGCTAAACACTCTGCCTTATAGCTGGACACTGGGCTTATAGCTGAACACTCTGCCTTATAACTGAACCACAGACTTATAACTGAACACTCTACCTTATAACTGAACCACAGACTTATAACTGAACACTCTACCTTATAACTGAACACTCTAACTTATAACTGAACACTCTACCTTATAACTAGACACTCTACCTTATAACTGAACCACAGACTTAACTGAACACTCTACCTTATAACTTCAGACCACAGACTTATAACTAAACACTCTACCTTATAACTGAACCACAGACTTATAACTAAACACTCTACCTTATAACTGAACCACAGACTTATAACTGAACACTCTACCTTATAACTGAACCACAGACTTATAACAGACGCTCTGCCTTAGCAACTGAACACTCTACCTTATAACTAAACACTCTACCTTATAGCTGAACCACAGACTTATAACTAAACACTCCTGCCTTATAACTGAACCACGGACTTATAACTGAACACTCTACCTTATAACTAGGCACTCTGCATATAGCTGGACACAGGCTTATAACTGAACCTCCTGCCTTATAACTGAACCCACGGACTTATAACTAAACACTCTACCTTATAACTGAACCACAGAACATAACTGAACCTCTACCTTATAACTGAACCTGAACTTATAACTGAACACTCTACCTTATAACTGAACACTCTGCCTTATAACTAAACACTCTACCTTATAACTGAACACTCTGCCTTATAGCTGACACTCTACCTTATAATGAACACTCTACCTTATAACTGAACCACGGACTTATAACTGGACACTCTACCTTATGGCGAACACTCTACCTTTTAACTGAACACTCTACCTTATAACTGAACCCACAGACTTATAACTGAACACTCTGCCTTATAACTGAACACTCTACCTTATAACTGAACATACATATAACTATTGAACCACAGACTTATAACTGAACCTCCTACCTTATAACTGAACCACAGACTTATAACTTGAACATCTACCTTATAACTGAGCCACTCTACCTTATAACTGAACCACCAGACTTATAACTGAACATATATCTTACATAACTAAACCACAGACTTATAACTGAACACTCTACCTTATAACTGAACCCTCTACCTCATAACTAAACACTCTACCTTATAACTGAACCACAGACTTATAACTAAACACTCTACCTTATAACTGAACCACAGGGCACCATAATGAACCTCTACCTTATAACTGAACCACAGACATAAACTGAACCTCTACATATAAACTTCAGACACAGACTTATAACTAAACACTCTACTACCTTATAACTGAACCACAGACTTATAACTGAACACTCTCTACCTTATAACTAAACATACTCTACCTTATAACTGAACCACAGACTTATAACAGACATACATATAGCACGAACCCACGGACTTATAACTGAGCACTCTACCTTATAACTGTACCACAGACATAACTGAACACTCTGCAACATAACTGAACACTCTACCTTATAACTGGACAATACAGACTTATAACTGAACCTCTACCTTATAACTGAACCCACAGCTTTGCCATAACTAAACACTCTACCTTATAACTGAACACTCTGCGCTATAGCTTTGTACCACGAAGACTTATAATGAACACTCACGCATATAACTGAACACTCTACCTTATATGAACCACAGACTTATATTCTAAAACGCCTGCCTTATGGCTGGACCCACGGCTTTATGGCTAAACACTCTGCATATAGCGGACCACGGCTTTATAACTAAACACTCTACCTTATAGCTTCCAGACCACGGACTTATAGCTGAACACTCTACCTTATAAACTGAACCCACAGATTTATAACTAAACGCTCCTGCCTTATAGCTGGACACAGACTTATAACTGAGACACTCTACCTTATAACTGGACCACGGACTTATAACTGAACACTCTACCTTATAACTGAACACACTACCTTATAACTAAACACTCTGCCTTATAACTGAACACTCCTGCATATAACTGAACCTCTGCCTTATAGCTGGACACTCTGCCTTATAATAGCTGAACCACGGACTTATAGCCTGAGACACTCACTACCTTATAACTGAACACTCTACCTTAACTGAACCACGGACTTATAACTGGAACACTCTACCTTATAACTGAACCACGGACTTATAACTAAGCCCTCTACCTTATAACTGAACCACGGACTTATAATGAACCTCTACCTTATAACTGAACACTCTGCGCATAACTGAACACTCTACCTTCGCAACTGAACCACAGACTTATAACTGAACACTCTACCTTATAACTGAACCACAGACTTATAACTAAACACTCTACCTTATAACTGAACACTCTACCTTATAACTGAACATACATATAACTGAACCACAGACTTATAATGAACACTCTACCTTATAACTAGACACAGACTTATAACTGAACACTCTGCATATAACTGAACCACAGACTTATAACTGAACACTCTACCTTATAACTGAACCACAGACTTATAACTGAACACTCTACCTTATAACTGAACCACAGACTTATAACTAAACCTCTACCTTATAACTGAACCCACGGACTTATAACTAAACGCTCTACCTTGCCAAGCTGGGACCACAGACTTTTAACTGAACGCTCTGCCTTATAGCTGGTTCTGGACTGGCCTGCTCTTCAGACACTCTACCTTATAAACTGGG